>NC_089770.1:5943500-5946000 GCF_040412425.1 Macrobrachium rosenbergii | reverse complement strand
CATCTCAGAGAATAAATAATAACTGTATGCATGGACATTAATATGATAAACGTAGAAACCATAAAATGCAAAATAAGATGGAAGAGAGGGGGAACACCGTCGTAATTAACAAATTTTACAATACATGGTTCATCGTCTAAGACATAATGAACTCATATATGCATGCGGAACGTATGAATACGTAAATATATATTAATGTGATAAACGCAGACGCGTAACAATATAAAGAGAGACGCGAAGAGTGAGAGGAAAAAAAAAAAAAAGAGGGTACAACCATCGTAATTAAATAGCTCCTGAAAACAATGGAATTGGTCAGTGAACTGTGGCGCAGCAAACCCGTAGAGTTTTACCCTCCCCCGTATCTAATCAAGTTAAATGACTTTATCATCAACTCGGCGCATGCAGCTCAGTGGAGCCGTTCTGGGTAAAGGACATTTCATAAGCGCGCAGGAGGGAGTCCGGCTCATATTTTCTCTCCTGCGCGCTCAAAATTCGATAGAGAGAGAGAGAGAGAGAGAGAGAGAGAGAGAGAGAGAGAGAGAGAGAGAGAGAGAGAGGGGAAAAAACTCGATTAGAGGGGCCTTTTAGCAGATTTCCGAAACTTGAGTATATATAAATTTTCGTGCTAGGAGAGCGGCGGTGAGGTGATGCGTAAGAATCAAGGGAAATCTATTGAATATCTTTTAAAATATTGATGGAAATTAAGAGTCTATTGGATATCTTTTAAATTATTGATGGAAATTATGAATCTATTGGATATCTTTTAAAAATGTTGATGGAAATTAAGAATCTATTGGATATCTTTTAAAATATTGATGGAAATTAGAAATCCTTTGGATAATTTTAAAATATTTATGGAAATTAAGAATCTATTGGATATCTTTTAAAAATGTTGATGGAAATTAGGAATCCATTGGATATCTTTTAAAATACTGATGGAAATTAAGAATCCATTGGATATCTTTTCAAATATTGATGGAAATAAAGAATCTATTGCATATCTTTTAAAAGGGTGATGGAAATTAAGAATCTATTGGATATCTTTTAAAATACTGATAGAAATTAAGAATCTATTGGATATTTTTAAAAGGGTGATGGAAATTAAGAATCTATTGGATATCTTTTAAAATGTTGATGGAAATTATGAATCTACTGGATATCTTTTAAAATGCTGATGGAAATTAAGAATCTATTGGATATCTTTTAAAATATTGATGGAAATTAAGAATATCTTTTAAAATGTAGATGGAAATTAAGAACGTCTTTTAAAATGTTGATGGAAATTGAGAATATCTTTTAAAATTTTCATGGAAATTAAGAATATCTTTTAAAATATTGATGAAAATTATGAATATCTTTTAAAATATTGATGGAAATTACGAATATCTTTTAAAATATTGATGGAAATTAAGAATGTCTTTTAAAATATTGATGAAAATTAAGAATATCTTTTAAAATACTGATGGAAATTAAGAATCTATTGGATATCTTTTAAAATGTTGATGGAAATTAAGAATATCTTTTAAAATGTTGATGGATATTAAGAATGTCTTTTAACATGTTGATGGAAATTAAGAATATCTTTTAAAATGTTGATGGAAGTTCAGAATGTCTTTTAAAATGTTGATGGAAATTAAGAATGTCTTTTAAAATGTTGATGGATATTAAGAATATCTTTTAAAATATTAATGGAAATTAAGAATATATTTTAATATGTTGATGGAAATTAAGAATGTATTTTAAAATGTTGATGGAAATTAAGAATGTCTTTTAAAATGTTGATGGATATTGAGAATGTCTTTTAAAATACTGACGGAAATTAGGAATATCTTTTAAAATATTGATCGAAATTAAGAATGTCCTTTAAAATATTGATGGAAATTACGAATATTTTTAAGATGTTAATGGAAATTAAGAATGTCTTTTAAAATGTTGATGGAAATTAAGAATATCTTTTAAAATGTTGATGGAAATTGAGAATATCTTTTAAAATGTTGATGGAAATTAAGAATATCTTTTAAAACGTTAATGGAAATTAAGAATATCTTTTAAAATATTGATGGAAATTAAGAATATCTTTGAAAATATTGATGGAAATTAAGAATGTCTTTTAAAATTTTGATGGAAATTAAGAATATCTTTTAAGATATGATCGAGATTAAGAATACCTTTTTAAATATTAATGTAAATTAAGAATATCTATTAAAATGTTGATGGAAATTAAGAATAGATTTTACAATACTGATGGGAATTAAGAACATCTTTTAAAATATTGATGGAATAAAAAATGTCTTTTAAAATACTGATGGAAATTAAGAACATCTTTTAAAATGTTGATGGAATCTAAGAATATCTTTTAAAATACTGAAGGAAATTAAGAATATCTTTTAAAATACTGATGGAATTTAAGAAACAGAGATGCTGAAGAATTGAGAGTTGGACGATGGAATTCCTAAAGACATGTACAGTCATGAAAAAAAGGATTAATGAAATACATACA
>NC_089770.1:5913500-5931000 GCF_040412425.1 Macrobrachium rosenbergii | reverse complement strand
TCCTATATAACCTCGAACGACGTTTTCTCGTGTGTTTGTGTGTGTACGTCTGTACGTCTGTCATTTGTGTCTGTATGTCTGTCTATATGACTTGCCGGTCTTATTACGTTTTATACTTCTTTTCATTTTTAGACGCTCTCTCTCTTCTCTCTCTCTCTCTCTCTCTCTCTCTCTCTCTCTCTCTCTCTCTCGCGATTTACGAATATTTCACATCTGACATCTATTTTTTACGTCGCTCTGGCTACCTGTCTTGATTACACACACACACACGCACACGCACACGCACACACACATGCTACATATATATATATATATATATATATATATATATATATATATATATATATATATATATATATATACATGAATATATAATGTATAAAATGCATGATTCACCCCTCTCTCACTCACTTTACTGAAATAAATACAGCTATTCCAAAACATTCCATACATATTCTTTCTCTCTCTCTCTCACACACACACACACACACACACACACACACACGCAAACACAAAAGCATAAACAAAAGGCTACCCATACTCACGCATCAAAAACAGCACCAATTTTCCGGCCCCCGGTGCAAAAAGGCTATTGGAAACATATCTGTCCATTGGCCTAATGCGCGAAGCAATAAACGTACTTTGCCAATACGAACGATAAAGCAAAACAGACACTCATAAATACGATTGTAATCACAACCGCCTAAATCTAAATGCAAAACAGGAGGCCAGTTAAATGTCGGAACAATTACGCTTAACAACAACAACAAAAAAATAGAATAAAAAAGTCGATTACTACGCGCCAGTTGAGTGCGGAGTTATAATAACCGACTCTCGGCTAATTGTTTTGAATACGAATATAGACAAGTCCAGGCGAGGGAATCATAACACAGCATACGCAACAAAGCCATTAGCACAGAGAGAGAGAGAGAGAGAGAGAGAGAGAGAGAGAGAGAAGAGAGAGAGATAACAGCATACGAAGGAATCATAACAGAGATACGAGACAAAGCTATTAAGAGAGAGAGAGAGAGAGAGAGAGAGAGAGAGAGAGAGAGAGTCATAACACAAGCATAGGCAACAGAGCTATTAGAAGAGAGAGAGAGAGAGAGAGAGAGAGAGAGAGAGAGAGAGAGAGAGAGAGAGAGAGAGATCCAAGCGAGGGAATCATAACACAGCATACGCAACAAAGCCATTAGAGAGAGAGAGAGAGAGAGAGAGAGTCATAACAAGCAGAAGCAACAAAGCCATTAAGAGAGAGAGAGAGAGAGAGAGAGAGAGAGAGAGAGAGAGAGAGAGAGAGAGAGAGAGAGAGAGAGAGAGATCCAAGCGAGGGAATCATAACACAGCATACGCAACAAAGCCATTAGCAAAGAGAGAGAGAGAGAGAGAGAGAGAGAGAGAGAGAGAGAGAGAGAGAGAGAGAGAGAAAGAGAGAGAGGGTATTCATAACACGAGCATAAGCAACAAAGCATATTAGCAGAGAGAGAGAGAGAGAGAGAGAGAGAGAGAGAGAGAGAGAGAGAGAGAGAGAGAGAGAGAGAGAGGGTATTCATAACACGAGCATAAGCAACAAAGCTATTAGCAGAGAGAGAGAGAGAGAGAGAGAGTCATAACAAGCAGAAGCAACAAAGCCATTAAAAGAGAGAGAGAGAGAGAGAGAGAGAGAGAGAGAGAGAGAGAGAGAGAGAGAGAGAATCATAACCCAAGCATAGGCAACAAAGCCATTAAAAGAGAGAGAGAGAGAGAGAGAGAGAGAGAGAGAGAGAGAGAGAGAAAATGGGTGATAGTGCCTACTACGCTCTCTGGTCGGAGCTCTCTCGTGTGCCAATTTTCATACTCCGAATTATTATTGTCGGCGCTATCAGCCGAACCCTTCTGTAAATTCGATATAGTGAAGCCCCCAACCCTCCCCCATCCGCCCCCCACCCCCTGCCAGCTTGTACTACGCACAGCAGGAAGATTGTTACGTTTCGGGAATACCCCTTTTCTCTCTCTCTCTCTCTCTATAAGGTATATGTTAGTCTCTCGTCATGTCAACTATTCATCTTTGTTCGCTACTATTTTCCTGTTATTTTCGCTGTCTTTATTCCGCTCTATCTTTCTTTCTCTCTTTCTACATTAAAGGTTTGCTATGTCTATCACCCACCATCCAATCAGCAAACATACCCAATTGCAGCCCTCTAGCTTCAGTAGTTTTTATTTTATTTAAGGTTAAAGTTGGCCATAATCGTGCTTCTGGCAACGATACAGGATATGTGCCACCACCGGCCCGTGGTTAAAGTTTCATGGGCCGCGGCTCATACAGCTTTATACCGAGACCACCGAAAGATAGATCTATTTTCGGTGGCCTTGATTATATACGCTGTAGCGGCTGTACAGAAAACCCGACTGCGCCGAAGAAACTTCGGCGCATTATTTACTTGTTTATTACTTTCGTCAGCCTGGGCTGCCGTCCCATTGTATTTGTTCATTAATAAAAGAAAATATGTTTTTGGTAATAAATTAAATCTGCATTAAAACTGAGGTGAACTTCGAGGTATGAAAAATAAGATTATAAATCGGGGAAGGTTTTTAAGGGCGAAATAAGATGAACCCCAACGAGTAAAAAAAAAAAAAAAAAAAACACGACCAGAATCAAGTGAGAGCCAGCAACCATTTCCATCTCGTCCCAATTAGATTTACCCTAAAGGAGGAAAAAAAAAGTCTGTAATTTGAGATGAGGCCTAATTAAGTGTAATTGATTTATTCGGTCTGCGGTGGGGGGGGGGGGCGGTTGATTAATGACCCCGGCGGGTTTGAAACTCTGTGGTACTGTATTATTCCGTCTCAATAGACAGAGATGAATAAAAAATATATTTAATATTTACTTTCAATATTTTTTCTTTCTTGATAATGAAGACATTGTCTTATTTCGTCTCGATAGACAGGGATGAAAAAATAGGTTTAATATTTACTTTCAATTTTTTTTTTTCTTGATAATGAAGACATTGTCGTATTCCGTCTCAATAGACAGATGAAAAAAATATATTTAATATTTACTTTCAATTTCTTTTTTTTTTTTGTTGATAATGAAGACATTATCTTATTCCGTCTCAAGAGATAGAGAAAAAAAAAATAGATTTAATATTAACTTTCAATCGTATTTTTATTTTCATGTTGATAATGAAGTCATTGTTTTATTCCGTTTCAATAAACAGAGAAGAAAAAAGATTTTATGTTAATTTTTACTCACTCCTATTTTTATTTTCACTCTCAAAAGATAGAGAGAGAGAGAAAAAATTTTATATTAATTTTTCTCTCTACTTTTATTATTATGCTGCTAATGAAGACCTTCTTATATGAAATCTGATGAGTTTTAAATATGATAAAAACTTAATGGTAACAACTTGTAGCCTAATGGTTCTCAAAAAAATTTATTAATAATAAACGTGTCATTTTTAAAGCCTTAAGATTTTCAGTAGTTAATTAACTATCCACTTTTTATACGACCACGAGCGAATTCCGAGTTTTCGGGAATAATCGCGAATGACAAGAAAGAAGAAAAGTCGTACTTAAAGAAAGAAGGATTGAAATCAATACAGACATTCAGTTAAGATCACGAATAAAACATGATTGGATAATTATTCACAAATAGACGAAAATGCAATGATTATTTTTTTGAGAATCGTATCAGTTACTTCATTTCAGGTCACTTCTGAACGCTGGAAACAATATACGTGTAAATGAATAGACAGGCCCAGGATTAAAAGAACTTGTTGACTTGAAAGAAGATTTTAGCTCAAGTATCTTAAGTTTTGTACAAATGAAAGAAGTTTTAGATTATGCGTATTAGCTGATTCCATCAGGTCGCAAGACCTAAAGGATAAGTTATTTTACCAATACTTATGTTCTTATATTTTGTGTTTGCTATATGAATGAAGTTCTAGAATTTGAATTTGATATTTTCAATACTTATATTCTTATATTTTATATATGTTTACTTATTGTGTACATATGAATAAAGTTCGTAATTTGAATTTGATATTTCCAATACCTATATTATTGTATTTTTTTACGCGTTTGCTAATTGTATTCATATGAATAAAACTCTGAATTTGAATTTGATATTTCCAATACTTATATTCTTATATTTTCTATACGTTTACTTATTGTGTACATATGAATAAAGCTTTCAATTTAAATTTGATATTTCCAATACTTATATTCTTATATTTTTTTACACGTTTATTATTGTATTCATGAGAATAAAGTTTTGAATTAGAATTTGATATTTCCACTACTTATATTTTTATATTTTCTATACGTTTACTTACTGTATACATATGAATAAAGTTCTGAATTTGAAATTGATATTTCCAATAGTTATATTCTTATATTTTTTAAACGCTTCCTAATTGTAACCATATGAATAAAGTTTTCAATTTGAATTTGAGCTTGAATTTGACATTTCCAGAGAAGCTTTAGAACTGAAGTTGATATTACGATGGCATTAAATCTTAGTTGGTAAATTCTTTCATTGTCTCTCTGTCTGTCTGTCTATCCGTTTATACACCTTCTCACTTTCGAGTTCCTCCTCCTCCTCCTCCTCCTCCTCCTCCTCCTCCTCCTCCTCCTCCTCCTCCTCCTCCTCCTCCTCCTCCTCCTTCTTCTTCTTCTTCTTCTTCTTCTTCTTCTTCTTCTTCTTCTTCTTATGTTTGTCTTCATAACATTTCTCCTCGCAACTTGATACTTTTATGGCCATCGCAAGCATGCACAATGGAAGGCACAAACAAGCAAAACAACTCGAAGTCGCTGCCACAAACAACGCGCAGGTATGCGTGCAATCAAGAACAAACACGAACGCACGTACACACACACACATACTCACATACACAAACAATCTGTTTTCCATCTCGAATTAAACCTCGGCAGAGGAGAGAGAGAGAGAGAGAGAGAGAGAGAGAGAGAGAGACCCCGCTGTTAAGGCGAATAGCGTTGCCATTTCGACCGCCGCTGATGAAGAACTTTTTTGAGTCTCTCTCTCTCTCTCTCTCTCTCTCTCTCTCTCTCTCTCTCTCTCACGGAAAACATATTCCAGTATTCCTGAAGCGGCCATTTTGCTGTAGTAATAATCTTGGAATGCGAAACTCGTAATTTCGTGATATCAATTCATCATCACCGGAAGGGAGTCGTTGAATCGCTCTTTCTCAACAGCCTCCCCCACCCCCCTCCATTCTCTCTCTCTCTCTCTCTCTCTCTCTCTCTCTCTCTCTCTCTCTCTCCACTACTTCGATCTCGGCAACCCGGCGTGGCGGAGGAATGAGGTAACACCTTATAAGGCCAGAACATATTACTTTGCAAGAGGTCTGGTAGGGAGAGGCCAAGGGAATCCCGCCCTTGTGCCCGGACGCCCGAGAGGCGAAACGGCGCCCGGGAGATACGTCCGAGATAATTAGCGCAGAGCGTGAATGTAAATCGAATGATTATTTAAGTGAGATTTCCAACGACATGTATGGATGATAGGCTGCGATCGTCCGCCATTGTCCGTGCACATCAGCTGGCTACCATTCCACCAAAGAAATTAGGCTATTTTTCTTCCCGCCCTCCCATCCTACTCTTCGAGGATACCCATCCTACCATCCCATCCCCCAGCTCCATACTCCAAACCGAAAGAATCTGAAAGAATATTATTGGTTTCGGGCAGTAGGCGTCCACGAGGAAAGTTGAGTATAATTACCTTTTGGCTACCTGAGTGGAAAGGGACCAGAAATTAGTTTCTCTCTCTCTCTCTCTCTCTCTCTCTCTCTCTCTCTCTCTCTCTCGGAAGCTGTTGAAATCAAGTGCTCTAAGCTATACTCATTTCTTTTCCTATGCAAAGTTTTGTATGTATATATGTATCTCTCTCTCTCTCTCTCGGAAGTAGTTGAACTCTGATGTTCTAAACTATTTCCTTATCTGTTATCATGCTGAGTTTTGTTATCATCTCTCTCTCTCTCTCTCTCTCTCTCTCTCTCTCTCTCTCTCTCTCTCTCTCTCTCTCTCTCTCAGAAGCAGTTGAACTTAAGTGTTCTAAGCTATACTCATTTCTTTTCCTATGCACAGTTTCTCTCTCTCTCTCTCTCTCTCTCTCTCTCTCTCTCTCTCTCTCTCTCTCTCTCTCTCGGAAACAGTTGAACTCTTGTGTTCTAAGCTATATTCTCTTTTTTTTTTATACAAAGTTTGTATCTCTCTCTCTCTCTCTCTCTCTCTCTGAAGTAGCTGAACCCTGGTGTTCTAAACAATTTCCTCATCTTTTACTATGCCGAGTTTGTATTATCACATTCTCTCTCTCTCTCTCTCTCTCTCTCTCTCTCTCTCTCTCTCAGAAAGCTCATCCCGTCCCAAAGAACAGACCAATACCTTGTTATAACTCTTGTCATCACCTTCTAACTAGCCATTTCTGCTTGAGGAGCGGTAATTCAAACTGAGTTTGCATGTATGTATGTATTTATTTATTTACTTAATTCTATGGCTCTCACTCTTGTCATTATACACTCGTGCTGAAAAATACGTATGTATATATGTATGTATGTATGTATGTATGTATGCATGCATGTATGTATGTATGTAGGTATGTATATATGAAAGATCTGTGTCCAGAAAAGGAAAAACAGAAATAAAAAAATAAATCATAACAAAGAAAAAATATTAGATGAAGTCATGGAAACTGCGAAACGGGATCCATATGAGTCTGCTCAATAAAAAAAAAAAAAAAAAAAGTTATTTTCACTTTGTTGAAAATTCCGAAATTCCAATGAATCACCTACATCCCTGGGAAAATCATTCAGTAATTTGGTTACATCGGGAACAAAATTTCTAGAAAACGGTGTGGAACTGAACCTCACAAAAAAAAAAAAAAGATATAGTGGATATCCCTGGAAGATATGAATGCAAAGGAAGATTGGAATTATAAAAAAAACTATGCAAAGCAATTGCAATAAGCTCATTGAAAGACGGTGCCAGACATTAAATTAAACCTAAAAAAAAATAAAAAATTAATGGACGTCAAGATTCTATATCAATTTTAAGATGCGAGTCAGTGGCTAAAGACCAAACCAAAAATATGCAAAAAAAATAAATAAAAATAAAAGACTTGAAAAAGTGTCCTCAGAAATGACAGGCCTTCGAAACCCTTAAAAAGACTTGATCAATAACCCAATATTTTTATTGTGCAACAGAAAAGCGAAGGAAAATGGCAACAGAAAAATGAATGAAAAGGACAACAGAAAAATGAATGAACAGTACAACAGAACAATAAATGAACAAGGCAACAGAAAAATTAATGAACAGGACAACACAAAAATGAATGGACAGGCCAACACAAAAATGAATGAACAGGACAACACAAAAATTAATGAACAAGACAACAGAGAAATGAACGAACAGGACAACAGAAAAATGAATGAACAAGACAACAGAAAAATGAATGAAAAGCACAACAGAAAAATGAATGAACAAGATAACAGAAAAATGAATGAAAAGGACAACAGAAAAATGAATGAACAGGAAAACAGAAAAATGAACGAACAGGAAAACACAAAAATGAACGAACAGGACAACAGAAAAATGAATGAACAGGACAACACAAAAATGAATGAACAGGACATTTTTATCTGAGGTGAATTTTCGCACGAAAATGACACCTAGAATCTGAAATGAGTCTCACGTAGATGAAAAAAACATTATCCATGAAAAGATCCACTGCAGAAAACCAGAAGAGAGAGAGAGAGAGAGAGAGAGAGAGAGAGAGAGAGAGAGAGAGAGAGAGAGAGATGGATGGCGATGCAAAGTAATTCGTTAAAAGACATTTCAATCCCAGAATGCTTTGGGAAGCACAAGAAACACTAACGAAGATTGATGCTGGCTGACAGATGTTGTCAGATATTAATGTTTTCCCCGCACACTAAGGAAAGGGGAACTCTGAGAGAGAGAGAGAGAGAGAGAGAGAGAGAGAGAGAGAGAGAGAGAGAGAGAGAGAAATCTGCTGGAATATGTTTAAAAGAATTTTGATTATGGAAGGAACTACCAGCAGACGTTAGTAATACTAATACTGTAATTACCAAGTCATATTGACGACTGTTATAATAATAAGAATTATTATTATTATTATTATTATTATTATTATTATTATTATTATTATTATTATTATTATTATTATTATTATTATCATCATCATCAGAGCACTTGTAATTCGACAAGTAGTACTATTATTACTGTAGTAAAAATTGCCACAACGTATTCTACAAAAACTACGACACTAACCGTTTTATTTAATACAAGCAATACGAGCACTGTCGGTAACGCTGTAATAAAAATTATAACCAACATTATTAATAATTAAGGTAATGGTAGTAGTAATTACATCATTATTATTATTATTATTATTATTATTATTTATTATTATTATTATTATTGGTTTTACGAATATTTCAAAATATTTGTAAAATCACAATATTGTGGATTTCTTCACCATTTCAGTGACTCATGATATTATTATTATTATTATTATTATTATTATTATTATTATTATTATTATTATTATTATTATTATTATTATTATGATGCTGTATAAGATAAATTCGCATTATACGGCCATCCTTTTTAATAAGACCTATTATTATTATTATTATTATTATTATTATTATTATTATTATTATTATTATTATTATTATGATACTGTATAAGATTAATTCGCATAATACGGTCATCCTTTTTAATAAGACCTATTATTATTATTATTATTATTATTATTATTACTATTATTATTATTATTATTATTATTATTATAAAAACTCGCAGAACAAAAACCTTCTACTGCGACCACAAATTCGAATGAAAAAAATTGCAGAACACTGTAAACGCACGAAGGATATTATTATTAACATTATCATTACTATTATTAAAAAAAACCTCGCAGAACAAAAACCCTTCCACTGAAAACCCACCAAAAACCGCGAAATCCGAATAGAAAAAAAAAACTGCAGCGTACTGAAAACGGATGAAGGGAACGCTGAATTGCATCCGGCTACCGATGCATAGAAACCGACATTGCAATACAAAGCGTCATTCTCTAAATATAAAAATCAACCGGAATGAAACTTTTGCAATGGACAAGAGAACGCATCACCTACGGATTAGCTGCCGTGAGGCCAGGTGGGTATTTTGCTTTCGTGTTTTTTTTTTTATTTTTGCTATATAAAGCCAGCGGTGGTGAAAGCGCTTCGTTAAACACTAGGTACGATTTTCATGTGCCGGATTATGGAGGCCGTTTCTGTATTGCGTATTGCCACCCCAACCCCCCCGCCCCCCTAAAAATGATAGAAAAATAGATTTGACAGTTCGTCATAGTGTATATACTTTCCTTGCAAAAATATGACTTTTTGTTTTCTGTAACGATTATTATTACATTAAAAAAGATTCGATAGTTCTATAGAATATGCTGCAAAAGTATAGTTCGACATAGTCTATAGTTTTTCCTTGCAAAAATATGACTTTGTTTTCCGTCATTCATTAAAATAACAATGATATTCATTAAAAAAATATATTCATTAGAATAAAAAAAATTCATTAAAATATAAAATTTTATTAAAATAAGAAATGTCTAAAAAATGGATTAGACAGTTCTATACCATATATTACAAAGATATAGTTCTTCGTAGTCTATATAGACTTTCCTTGCAAAAATATCAGTTTTCTATGCCATTCATTAAAATAAAAAAAGCGTCTAATCCTGCACCATTTATAGAGAAAAATTGGGTCAGTTTCCATAGAATTTACAAGAAAACGTAATGCTCAGATTCTATACCGACTATTGCAGAAATATGCAATATTTCTATATGCTGCACTGCAAAAAGTAATCAACTTCTATATTGCACATCGAAAAAATATTCGTCATGTCAGTATCACAAGCTGCCAAAAAAAAAGAAATTTACAGCGATTTTTTTTTTTTGTCAATTTCTATAGCTAATAGTGGAAATATTCGTTGGTACCCATATCATTTAGAGCATAAAAACGCTTAATATTGCTTTTTGAGTCTATGGCAAAAACAATTTTTCAGTAAATATTATTTCAACTTTTAGTTTTCTGTAAAAGAAAGTATTGTGCCGACTTTGTATGTCCGTCCGCACTTTTTCTGTCCGCCCTCAGATCTTAAAAACTACTCAGGCTAGAGGGCTGCAAATTAGTGCGTTGATCATGCACCCTCCAATCATCAAACACACCAAATTGCAGCCCTCTAGCCTCAGTAGTTTTTATTTCATTTAAGGTTAAAGTTAGCCATAATCGTGCGTCTGACAACGGTATAGAGCAGGCGACCACCGAGCCGTGTTCAAAGTTTCATGGGCGGCGGCTCATACAGCATTATACCGAGACCACCGAAAGACAGATCTATTCGGTGGCCTTGATTGTATGTTGTAGCGGCTGTACAGAAAACTCGATTGCGCCGTAGAAACTTCGGCGCATTTATTACTTGTTTATATACGTGTATCACAACCATATTTTTTATGTGTGTAATCTCCACTGCCATATATATATATATATATATATATATATATATATATATATATATATATATATATATATATATATATATATATATATACAGCCCTAAGAAACCTCTCTCTCTCTCTCTCTCTCTCTCTCTCTCTCTCTCTCTCTCTCTCTCTCTCTCTCTCTCTCTCTCTCTCTCGCCACTACTGGCTTTAAAGGTAACTCTCTAAACGTGGAGTTTACGATCCGTAGATTATAGTCCCGATCCTCTCTTATAATACTACTGTAATGTCCTTTTAACGATATGAGGAAGCGAGTCGCAAAATGACTTGACAGTACTCTGTTGAGTTGACACAGTGTAACAGCATCACATATATACACTATAGTGTGTGTATGTGTGCGTGTGTATATACATATACATACATATATAAATTATATTATATATATAGGTATATATATATATATATATATATATATATATATATATATATATATATATATATATATATATATATATATATAGTGTGTCTGAGTGTATGGTGCTCGTTGTTGCAAAAGAGAACTCACGCGTGTAAGGTTCCAGGTTCGATTCCCAAAGGAATCACGTTATGTGAAACCTCACCGTAAATCTCAAAATAAACCGTGAATGATGTATCTGGTAGTTGGTCAACCGTGGTGGACCACGTTACATTAGCCAAGGAACATAGGTCTGTGTAATAATACAATTAGATGAAATTTATATAAAAAATAAACTTATAAGAATTATCACTTGTCCAAGTAATGGAATAGAGGGAGACTTATACGCTACAAACATGCCCGCGCGTGTGCGCTTCTGTGTGTGTGTGTGTGTGTGTGTGTGTGTGTGTGTGTGAGAGCGCGCACATCCATAAAGAGCATGCTATGTGCCCTACCTTTAGTGAGCGTCCACTAATATACTGTAGATATACTGTAGAAATAGATTAAGCAATAAAGGCAGCGACGCTCTTCACAATTTGCTTTAATTTGCTCCGTTTGGAACTTGTAAATTGAAAGCATTGGAGAGAGAGAGAGAGAGAGAGAGAGAGAGAGAGAGAGAGAGAGAGAGAGAGAGAGACTCTCTACCGGAAGTTTATTAACTAATTTTCCATTCCTTAGATGATCATAACAGTAACACTGAGTGTGTGTGAGAGAGAGAGAGAGAGAGAGAGAGAGAGAGAGAGAGAGAGAGAGAGAACTCTCTACTTAAGTTTGTCGACTAGGTTCAATTCTTTTGGTGGTCATCAATGTGGCAATGTGTGTAAGTATGTATGTAGGTAAGTGAGAGAGAGAGAGAGAGAGAGAGAGAGAGAGAGAGAGAGAGAAACTCTCTAAAGTTTATTGACTAGGTTCAATTCTTTTGGTGGTCATCACTGTGACAATGTGTGTAAGAATATATTTATGTATGTATGTCAAGAGAGAGAGAGAGAGAGAGAGAGAGAGAGAGAGAGAGAGAGAGAGAGAGAGAGGAGAGAGAGAGCTCCACAACCAAACACCGTATCACGATCAAAAAGGCATTAATGGGACGAGGCTCTCGATCGCTTTCATCATCTCGCGGGTCACCGTGATCCGGGCCTAACATCATTATCCATAGATAGATAGACCGTCGCTGGCTGCCTTTCGCGCGCGCGCGTGCACGCGTAGTCGTAGAGAGCATATACGCCGTCGTTGTCATTAAGTAAATGGGGGCGTCATCAGCTCGCTATAACGAGACAGGGGGGGGGCGTCGTCACCCCCGAAGGAAGAGCATGTCGAACTTAACGACCTATCGTGTTGCGTTGCTTCGGGGGGCTCTCGTCGTCTGTTCCTCTTTCTCCCTCTACCTCCCTCTCTCTCTCTCTCTCTCTCTCTCTCTCTCTCTCTCTCTCTCTCCCTCTCGCGAGGTAACGAGCAAAGGGCCTTTTGCCATTTCCGATAATGAGCGATATCGCATTGTGTGTGAGAGAGAGAGAGAGAGAGAGAGAGAGAGAGAGAGAGAGAGAGAGAGAGAGAGAGAGAGAGAGAGAGAACTGATATACTGAATATAATTACAATCCCCTCATATGCTTTACACATACATACATACTGTATATATATATATATATATATATATATATATATATATATATATATATATATATATATCTATATACAAAATTCTACAAATATATACATATATATACAGGATATATATATACATATATATACATATATACACAAACACACACAAACAAACAGACACACACACATCCACAAACACAAGGACGAAAACAAAGAACCTAAGGCAAACGTTTCCCGATCAATCTCACTTTCAAAGGCCATTAGATCCCCTCTTACGAGTTCGTTAAAAACAACGAAAATCTCACGCGAGGCCACCAATGGGAAGCCGGAGGAGCCCATTCTCTGGACGCTGATTGGCTGGTTCTTTGGCCAAACGGGGATGACGGAGAGATCCGGTTGGCAAACAAGACCATCGCTTTGATTAGTTATAATGAGAGAGAGAGAGAGAGAGAGAGAGAGAGAGAGAGAGAGAGAGAGAGAGAGACAGACAGACAGAGAGGGAGAGAAAGAGAGAGAGAGACAGGTCTGACAAACCGTCAAGACAGGAAAAGGCTATTTCAGAGAGAGAGAGAGAGAGAGAGAGAGAGAGAGAGAGAGAGAGAGAGAGAGAGAGAGAGAGAGAGAGAGAGAGAGAGATAGTACCCTAAGTTCTATAAATGTTTTCAATGACGAAAACACGATGTATCTTATAAAAAAAAAATCCTAGTAATTAACAAAAGCCAACTATAATAATAATAATAATAATAATAATAATAATAATAATAATAATAATAATAATGAAGCAGAAACATCACCAAACACCCATTGTGAAGAAAATTACAAAATTATCGGAAAAAAACACCCTTGGAAACGCCAGTGCGCGCGCGCGCGCGTGGGCTCACAGCCTTCACAAAACGTCAAAAATAATCGCTGTTTTTTTTTTCACGCAAAAACAAAAACAGCGCGCTTTGCTGCACAAGCAAATTACCATTGCTGTTTAATCAAGTGGTATCAACACATGCCCCCGAAAATAAAAAAAAAAAAAAAAAAAAATGCGCGCACAGCGGTTACACGGCTTTGGCGAACAAAAGGTCAGTGGATCAGCTTTCAGTTACAAAGAGAGAGAGAGAGAGAGAGAGAGAGAGAGAGAGAGAGAGAGAGAGAGAGAGAGAGAGAGAGTGTAGGCTGTAACAATGTGGGCGGTTTTGCAACAAAATCGAAATGAACAATTGGGGGTAAAATGAAAATAGTTAAGGTCACTTTTAATAAATGAAAAAACTCTGCACGCACATATGTGTGTATATACACATGCACGCACACACACACACATATACATATATATATAATATATATATATATATATATATATATATATATATATATATATATATATATATATATATAATATTTATATTGAAAAAGCGACTGAAATGAAATACATTAAGACCCTCAAGAAATAAATATGAAATATATTAAGATCCTCAAGAAATTAATAATTGATGAATCGATCTAATAAAACTATAATGAAGAATGAGAAACTTTCACTGATAATACGGATGGTACTGCAATACTTTGGGTTCTGGTAACAAACCTTGCTATATGACTAAAGATAGCAGATATACTCGTATATACACTTAGATAGCTAGTACAAATATTGCTGGTATTGTAATACTGTCAGCAAATCGAGTAAGAAGCACTTTTTTTTTTAATCCAGCAATAAAGAAGCAATTATGGTGTTATGACATCACAACCCTTACTAAGATTACATATCTAAAATGTTAAAAAAAACCTGAAAAAGATTACTTAAAAATAATAACAAGAAAACTGTCCCCAAAACCCTTTCGCCTAAACACCCCTCCCCCCCCCGCCCCACAACAAGGATAAATAATATCACAGCTTTGTGTACCATAAAAACAAAGAGTAAAAACTGTTGTCACAATAACAACAGCAATAACATTTAGTCTACTACAACAATTGCTCCCTTACAGCCTTTTCAGTTATAAAATTTTTCAAAATTTTAATTTCGCTGAGAAAATATAAATAAGAAATATAAATACAAAAACACATCCTTTGGACCAGCCCTGTGAGAGCTGACAATCAGCTAAGCGGCCTGCTAAAACTATAATAATAATAATAATAATAATAATAATAATAATAATAATAATAATAATAATAATAATAATAATAATAATAATAATAATAATAACAGGTAAATACAGCATCACAAAGACATTGATAACAAGTTTAAATTCAGAACTGATCAGCTCGCAAAACTCTGTAACTCACAAAAAAAAAAGAGAGAGAAAAATACAAAATTAAAAAAAGAGGAGTCGGTGATGATAAAATATCAACAACAATACAGTAATGAGTACAAATATCAATAAACCTGCTCGCCATTAAACACACATACAGTCATTATCTTAATGAAGCATTTAACGTAATTAGAGCAATCACCGAGATTACGGCGCTAGTGGTTTAATGGTTGCTAATTACGCCCAAGAATTAATACAGCGGGCCACTACAAGGTCAATCGTTCTACAGGCCCCCATCCCCCGGGGTGGGCGCCCCCTCCCCGGGGTGGGCGCCCTCCCCGGGTGGGCGCCCCTCCCCGGGTGGGCGCCCCCTCCCCAGGGTGGGCGCCCCCTCCCCGGGTGGGCGCCCCTCCCCCGGGGTGGGCGCCCCCTCCCCGGGGTGGGCGCCTCCTCCCCTGCCATCATCATCAACACACACACACACACACACAACGCCGAAAACAACAGTTACCTGGATATTAAGGGAAATCGTGTCTATTGAAATTACAACCAATAACCAGATGGCTTTTTTTGTGGCATTGGCAAAAAATATGACGCGAATATTAAAACTCGCTAAATTAACCATAAGAGCTGCCAGTTACACATACACACACAACCCAGAAAACAGCAGTTTCCTGGATATTTTAAGGTTATATTTATTAACCGTGTGTCTCTTGAAATTATAGCCCATAACCCAGAAGGCTTTTTTTGTGGCATTGCCAAAAATATGTGACGCGAATATAAAAACCCGCTAAATTCACCGTAAGAGTTGCCAGTTACACGCACATAAATATATTAAGGTTTGGGATTTAACTGAGAAAAAGGCAGGATTATTAAGAACTTACTTTTAGTTTGGGGAAGAAAAAAATTAAAATGGAAATGGGGAGAGCAAAAATAATATTTTGAGTTAAAAAAAATGGTGGAATCTGTAACGTGAAATGATTAGTAGGAATAACATGTTTGGGAGAATAAATGAATGTGAAAAATAACAATACACATATTTACCATGAAAAGTAAACCGAAATTTCAATTGTTTTAAGCAAAAAGACATGATGAAAAACCAAACCTAATATTACCAATAAAAATATACATTTTATTACTATTTTTTTTATCAAAAGAGTAAAAATATAAATTTCAATTGCTTTAAACAGAAAGACAAAATGAAAAACTAACACAATTTTACTAATAAAAATGTAAATTTTATTACTTTTTTTAAAATCAAAGAATAAAAATATAAATTTTATCATTTTTTTTAATTTAAAGAATAAAAATATCCATTTCAATTGTTTTATTAAGCAGAAAGAAAAAACGAAAAACCTAAAATAACATTACGAATAAAAATATAAATTTCAATAGCTTGAATTTTCAAGAAAAAAATTAAAAACAACCTAACACTGCCTGTAAGTTTTAATTCGAAGGAAAATTACAAGCAAAATAATTTGTAAGATCGTCAGAAAAACCTTCGTAAGATCATTAGCAAAGACAAAGTGGAAATGGTACGAATTTTGGGTCTAATGATGAGAAACTGGAGCGAATATCTCACGGACGGACGAATCTCTGGGGAAAACATTAATTAGCAGGAAAACATAAGAGATTTAGGAGCACCTCCGAAAGAATTTCCGTAAACAAACTCGTAAAAAACAGCTGGAAAACATACTTCCTCTCGGGCAAATGATCTCTTAAATTTCATATGGACATTTTTATCCACCACCCCACCGGCCGCCCGCACCGGCCCCCGCCTCTCTCTCTCGTGTAAAAATGTGCGTCAGGTAAGGTGGAAAAAATATGTTGGTTTCACAAAGAGTAATACTACTGAAAATCTCTCTCTCTCTCTCTCTCTCTCTCTCTCTCTCTCTCTCTCTCTCTCTCTCTCTCTCTCTCTCGTGTAAAAATGTGTGTCAGGTAAGGTGCAAAAAATATGTTCGTTTCACAACGAGTAATACCACTGAAAATCTCTCTCTCTCTCTCTCTCTCTGTCTCTCTCTCTCTCTCTCTCTCTCTCTCTCTCTCTCTCTATATATATATATATATATATATATATATATATATATATATATACACAAACGCACATTTTATATATACATATATGCCTACATATATACATACATATATTCATATAAACGCATGAAAGCACAAACAACGCAAGTGCCTCCACACACACTCACAAGGCAATAACAAACACCACCTCACGTTGCAGATTCCATTTACAGTTTCCATAACTGAAACCTGTTCCCGCATTTCTCTATCATTTCCTCTCAATAAAAGCTCAGGCTCCCTTGCTCTTTCGAGCATTTGCAGAGAATAAAGAATGAATAATTTTTCGAATAATGATTCCCCTCAGTTACGAGTTAATGCTTCCTCATTCCGCAAATGCTAAAAGGAAATTCTAATGGTTACACACAGACACACATACATACATACATACATATACATACATGCACACGCACGCGCGCAAGCATAATTAAATGGTACGCGCTTCTTTTCCGTCATATTTACTCTGAAATAATTAAATAGATAAATAACAGACAAGTTTTTTTTCCACACTCTTCATTCACCCCACAGAAACGCCGCCGTGTTCGTAACCCCATAAACTAATAAAATGGTTTTCACCCTTGTCACCCTTCTACTCCGATTCTAAATTCCTTTATCCTGTCATATCAGTACATACT
>NC_089770.1:5901000-5906000 GCF_040412425.1 Macrobrachium rosenbergii | reverse complement strand
CGCAGACTTGTACAGATGCGAGCGATGAGTGATGTACCGGTTACCCACTGAGCTCACATCTCATGGTAATGACGACACAGATGATGACCTAAAAAAAATATATGTGCACGATGAGTTTCACTTTAGAGTTTATTAATCATATTCTTATTAAACTCCCGGGGAAAATGTTGGTCCGACAAGCTAATGTATGCGCAAACTTTACGACACTGAACAGTTATGAAAGTCAAATGGAGATATTTATCTTCAATATAAAATAATACTGATAACATCTGTTATCATGTAAATTCTTGTATACCGAGAAAGATATTTTTCTTAGACGTCAAAAGGATATTTTTATCTTCAATGTAAAACAATAACAATAATAATAATAATAATAATAATAATAATAATAATAATAATAATAATAATAGCATTGCTATCATGTAAATAATTATATATCAAGAAAGATATTTTTCTTAGACGTCAAAAGGATATTTTTCTCTTCAATGTAAAATTAAAATAATAATAATAATAATAATAATAATAATAATAATAATAATAATAATAATAATAGCATCCGTTATCATATAAATAATTATATACCAAGAAAGATATTTTCCTTAAGACGTCAAAAGGATATTTTTCTCTTCAATGTAAAATAATAATAATAATAATAATAATAATAATAATTAATAATAATAATAATAATAGCATCTGTTATCATGTAAATAATTATATATCAAGAAAGATATTCCTCTTAGACGTATTTGGATATCTTTCTTAGACGTCAAATGGATATTTTTCTTGAGACGTCAAAAGGATATTTTTCTCTTCAATATAAAACAATAATAATAACATCTGTTATCATGTAAATAATTACACATCAAGAAAGAAATTTTCTGAGACTAAAGAAAGATGAAACAAAAGAATCGAAAAAAAAAAAAAAATGAAATACTGAAAAAATTCCAGATTTCAAATGTTCCATTATTTGTCAAATCAAAGTAAGAATCATTTGTTACAAAACAGCAATCTGCAAAATATATTTTCATCATTTTAAAGACCCAACTCTGTAAAACATTACCCATCATTTCCTACCAGCAGCAGAATTCAAAACAGATATTTTCGACAAATATAGGTACAACAATTACGGCCATTATTCCCGTGATGATGCGTAATTTTGCTAAAATTCAGGGTTTGATTAAGCAGCGGAATGTGTTCTCTCAACGCTGCATAAATATTATGCATGGCTGTAATTTTGCAATTTATGTATGTATGTATGTATGTATGTATGTATGTATATAACATGAAACTCGAAAGTACCAAAACACTAATAAGTACTGACCAAATGAAAGTCTTTTGGCTAATGCCCAGAAAGGAAGGAATGGGTATCATTTATGAAGACAAAAAAAAAAAAATTAAACAAAAACATAAAATAAAACTAAGAAATCAAATAATGCCCAAAAAGGGATGTGTATCATTTATGAAAGCATAAAATAAAAAAAAATAGAAAATATATATACACAGTATATATATATATATATATATATATATATATATATATATATATATATATATATATATATATATATATATATATATATATATATATATATATATGTGTGTGTGTGTGTGTGTGTGTGTGTGTGTGTGTGTGTGTGAGTGTGTTTGTTTACACTCCTCACCCCCACCTCTGCTAAGAGAACCTGTAGAGGGAGGCAGTCGGCAGAAAATCTGGAATGATAATAGCTCAGGAATGCTGCTGCCTGCACTGACCATAACGCGTAATTCCCAAATCCTCTTTCATCACAATCGTTAAGGGAATTAAAAGATCCAGGAACGAGGAATAAAGTCTCGGCGACTATTAAGAGGTAATGGAGCGTAAACTTTAGAGAAAGAAGCTCGGAGCGCAACGTTACTGCATCCAAAATAAAGCCCGGGCTCTTCCACGCTCCCTTGGGCTCCCGAAACAAAATGAAATTCTGCGGAGGGGGACTTTTCCTTTTGAGCATGAGTTGTTGTTCAGGTTTTTTTTTTTTAGTTTGTGTCTTCATAAATGATGCACTTTCCTTTTTGGGCATTATGTGATTTCTTGGGATTTTTATTTTTTATTTTTTATTATTTTTTTTTTTTTTGTTTACTTAAATGACACATATTCCTTCCTGGGCATTATTTGATGCCTTGATGTTATTTTATGTTTGTGCTTAATTTTTATTTTTTTAATTTTATTAATTTTTTTTTATTTTATTTTATGTTTACTCAAATAACACACATTCCTTTTTGGGCATTATTTGATTTCTTTGCGTTATTTATGTTTTGTGTTTACTTTTTATTTCTTTAATTTTATGTCTTCATAAATGCACATTCCCTCCTGGGCATTATTTGGTTTCTTGACGTTATTTTATTTTTGTCTTATCTCTATTTTTCAACTGTATGCTTTCATAAATGATACCCATTTCTTTCTGGGCATTATTTGATGTCTTGGTATTCTGTTTTTACGCTGTTAATAATGACAGACTTTCACTTGGTCAGTACTTATTAGTGTTTTGATGCTTTCGAGTTTCATGTTATTTATTTACCGACTTTCGTCTCGACATTAATTAGTTTATATTTAAGTGCTTTCATGCTTTTGTTAATTAAGCACCTAGTTTATTGTAATTTGCAATTTATATATGGTCCTGCATTACATTACTTTCATTTGGTCATGACATACTCACTTACAGCTATTGATGTTTCATGCTATGAAAATTCAACACTGCACAAATCCTGTTCACTTATATCTCTGCAACTTCTATATTATTTCTAGCCTCAGCTAAACTGATATTTACTTTAGCATTTATTTAAAGAAGCATGATACCAGTAATACTGATGATGGAAAATGATTATCAAGAATAAAAGGAACAAGAATATCATTCCATTCTCAGTGGCCTTTCTGTGTGCTTTGTAATGCCTCTGAACTAAGCATAACTACAACAAAATCAGTAGTTAGTAATATGAGAGCATATGATCAATAAACGGTGTAAATGTGAAAAATTTCGCCTTCACTACCCTTTATATTCACATTCTAATACTTTTTGAACTAAGCGCATTAATATAGTGGTCTTAAAAGAGCTATCAATTATTTTCTATTTGTTTTTTGTTCATCTCAGTGATGATGCAATTTGTGACACCTGACCTTTTGTTGGATTAATCTAAACCAACTTAATTTTATTCCTTCGTTGTTCCTTATCTGTTAAAATGCATGTTTTGTAGCTGTCTTCAAGCAATCTCTCTCTCTCTCTCTCTCTCTCTCTCTCTCTCTCTCTTGTCTGAGTACGCAGAGTAATTTCTTCCCCTTTCACTCTCTTCTCTGGGTATTTGCCGGAATTTCATCACCCTTAGCCGTTATCTCTCTCTCTCTCTCTCTCTCTCTCTCTCTCTCTCTCTCTCTCTCTCTCTCTCTCTCTCTCTCTCTCTCTCGCTGCTGGCAAGATGCACTGCAACCTTCACCCATTTTTCACGAAAAATCTATAACAAGATGATTCATCAAGACAATTCATCAAGATGATTCATCTCTCCCTCGACATTTTACTTTTCCAGAGTCTTCATCGCGGTGGACTCTCCACCGAATACATCAAAAAGAGAGAGAGATTACAATCATTCTCACACATCTAACATCAAGAACTGCCCCACAAATCCGTCCATCTTACGACGCAACCGCTCTCGTCCTCAACTTGTGGAAAATCCGCGGAACGGAAAGCGTTTCCAAAAGTTCTGCCATAAAACATCTCTCTCGGTTTCGCATAACCAAACCGACAAAGCTTGGCCAGTTCAGAGTAGGCCAGGAATCACCTTGGATGGTGTATACTCTGACCTTCAGTTCTGGGTTTCACGTTCTTGCCTTCATATCTGCAGCCTCATCCCCCTGCCCCCCCAACTCCTCCACCACCACCGTGGTACTTATCTCCCACAAGCTCCAACACTGACCTTCGTTCTCCAACACCAATTTCCCCCATCACACACACACACACACACATACACACACACACGCGCGCGCGCGCCCCTCCACCACCTAGGAACTTATCTCCTACAAGCTCCAACACTGTCCTTAGTTCTCCAACACCAATTTCCTCCATCAGACACACACCCTCCACCACCTAGGAACTTGTTCTCCAACACCAATTTCCTCCATCAGACACACACCCTCCACCACCTAGGTACTTATCTCCCACAAGCTCCAACACTGTCCTTAGTTCTCCAACACCAATTTCCTCCATCAGACACACACCCTCCACCACCTAGGTACTTATCTCCCACAAGCTCCAACACTGTCCTTAGTTCTCCAACACCAATTTCCTCCATCAGACACCCTCCACCACCTAGGTACTTGTCTCCCACAAGCTCCAACACTGTCCTTAGTTCTCCAACACCAATTTCCTCCATCACACACCCTCCACCACCTAGGTACTGATCTCCCATAAGCTCCAACACTGTCCTTAGTTCTCCAACACCAATTTCCCCCTTCACACACACACACACACACACACACACGCGCGCGCGCACATATACACAAACACACTGGCATATGTTTCCCCTTTAACATTCTGAAAAGGTTTTCAGGCTTCACATCAGAAGACCCTCTTATACTTAATCTCCTAGATTCTAAAACACTCTATCTTATTTTCCACCCACGTTCTTCCACCACACACACACACACACACACACACACACACACACACACACACGTTTCCCCTTAATGCCCCTGGAAGTTTCCAAGCCTCCAACAATCGATATCCATGAAGAAGAAGAAGAAGAAGAAGAAGGAAGAAGAAGAAGAAGAGTAATGGCTTTTGTACCTCTCGCATATCTGGGCAGAAATTCATCCATCGTCTAATAGGATTCCACCGGGGCGTTTGGAGGATCTCTCTCTCTCTCTCTCTCTCTCTCTCTCTCTCTCTCTCTCTCTCTCTCTCTCCTCTTGTGTCTACAAGGGCCACACATGCTTGTTTACATAAGTCAGTCCAGCGCACGAACCGATTCTCCCT
>NC_089770.1:5873500-5896000 GCF_040412425.1 Macrobrachium rosenbergii | reverse complement strand
ATATATATATATATATATATATATATATATATATATATATATATCTCAGTAACTAAACGCAATAAAAGAAGTTATAAAACAAAACATTCAAAAAACAGAAGCATCTCGATGCAGCCAAAATCCCAAAATCCTCAGTTTCGACTTCAAGTTGTTCTGAATCCTGCCACTTAATGCATGGCAAAAGAGCCCGGGTGTTGGGTAGGGGAAGCCGGATGGGGAGGGGGGTGGAAGCCGGATGAGGGGTGGGGAGGGTGTTTCTACAAAAACACATACATAGCAATAGACTTGGGAAGAGGAAAACAAGAGACGGAAATGCAGGGAAATTTGGAATAGATTGAGAGAGAGAGAGAGAGAGAGAGAGAGAGAGAGAGAGAGAGAGAGAGAGAGAGAGGGAAGCAGTCAGACACAGAAGCAGGGAAGAAAAGTAAAAAGTAAAAGTAAAAAAATACAGACATCATGCGTTAAGAGAGAGAGAGAGAGAGAGAGAGAGAGAGAGAGAGAGAGAAGTAAAGTAAAAAAATATACAGACACCATGCGTTGAGAGAGAGAGAGAGAGAGAGAGAGAGAGTAAAAGTAAAAATACTGGAGAGAGAGTTGAGAGAGAGAGAGAGAGAGAGAGAGAGAGAGAGAGAGAGAGAGAGAGAGCAGAAAAATCCGATTAAAAATACACACAAACATCAAGCGTTGAGAGAGAGAGAGAGAGAGAGAGAGAGAGAGAGAATAAGGCCAAGAAACTTCACTAGATACAAAACCACGAGCAACATTAAAGGGGAAAACGAAAGAAAAGAAAAAAAAAAAGGAAAACCATTATCAAACGGGAAAACGAAAGGAAAGAAAAAAAGAGAAGGAGAACCATTATCAAACGGAAAATAAAATCCGAAAAGAAAGGAAAAAGACGGAATGAAGTAGGAGGGATGACAACCGACAACAAAGCACCCGGAGAGAAAAAAAAATAAAGATTATAAGTAAATTGAGGAGAAAGTTTAAAAAGGCGATGAAATTAGGGACGTAAACACGGAAAGTAATTGGACGTTTGTTCAGTAAATGGAAATAGGAGATTTTTGAAAAGAAAGTAATATCTACAACGAAAAAAAAATCACTGAACGAACCAATGAATAAATTTGAATAATGTGAACTGATACGAAGAGAAAAAAAATCTACGATAGAGAAAAAAAGACAAAAGGAAAAATCTAAGGAAAAAGTTCCTTTTCTTAACAACAAACATAAAGAATTTATGTGACAAGCCTACGAGTCAACGGAACTCGATCTGACAAGATCATAGCAGTAAAAAAAGACCTCGATTTGGCAAGATCTTAAAAGGTAAAAGAGAAGAGAGAGAGAGAGAGAGAGAGAGAGAGAGAGAGAGAGAGAGAGAGAGAGATGTTCCGTCTAAAAAAAAAATCTGACGAAGGTTTAGGATAAGAAGAAATGATTCGATGTGTAAAAAAAAAATCTTCAAACTAAAATGGCGGCGATGTGAAACGATCGTAAAATACTTGAGATTTACTTAATGGACAGTCGTTAAGGGGGAGAAAATATGGAGCATTTAACTTGGCTTAAAAAATAATCATTAAACGCAAAAAGATATCGCCATAGCGACGTCGTAGACTTGTGGAAGATCTGACGTCAAAAGATTTTTTGGGATTTCAGCGCGGAATGAAACGGTCGATTAGGAAAGATCACTTCGGAGGGATCTTATATTTTAAGAACTATTCCCCGAACCGAAAAATCCTAATTCAACTCCATCGCAAAAATAGAGCAAATACCTAAGATTTTTACGTAGTTATCACGAAAAAATACGAAGCGTTTGTGTTCAAAAGATAAAATAAGTCGATTATCGAACGAAAAATGCAATGCATTACTACCCTAATAATATTCTTCTTGCATTTTGATACGTTCTTATCTATTTATCTATTCTTTAATTTATTTTTTTTCCTTTTTAATAAGTGGGATCTCTTCTTTCTGTATTTTCCTTTACCTCCTCTTGCTTCTTCCTAATGTACACCATATTCTTTGGAAGCTTGAATTTCAAGTCAGTGACCCCTTTGGTGGGCTTGTTCCATATGAATAGGGTTCATCTACTGAATAATAATAATAATAATTGTAACGACCCGAGTGGGTCGTTAATAATAATAATAATGACGGCAGATGCAACAAACAAAGGAGGGGAACAACAAAAACAATAAAATGAGCTTAATATTAATTTATTTATAATATTTACAAGTGAGTCAGGTCTGGCAAAGATAAAACCATAAATACAAAAAAAGCCAAAAGGCAGCACTAAACAAAATCAGTTAAAATAAACAAAAACAGTAGCTTTAAAAAAAAGGCAAAAAATAAACAACAGCAGGCAGAAAAAAATACCAAACATACGTCCTCCATCGGGTCAATAAAGACCCCAAACCAGAATACATGGAGACGTCAACGCTGTCATCGGTTTGGTCAACTCATGGTCACACTCCCACCTCTACGTCGTGCTCCACTTCGTAGCCGTGCTCCAATTTTGCTCAAAAACTCGACCAAACTAAAAAACTGCCTGCTGCCGCTGCCACTGCCGCTAATGCAGACAGAAAAACGGCAGCTCACCACGAAAGCATCAAAACAAAAAAAAAAAAAAAAAAAACTTGAAGGTAAGTAAAAACCATCACTTAACGTGACACCTCCCCACCTAAAAAAAAAAAAGATTATATTTTTTTTTTTTTATGACTTTATTGTCACGGTCGCCATTGTAACGACCCGAGTGGGTCGTTAAGGTTCTTTAATATACTCAGGACAGGGCTGTCTGACTATAAAAACAATAAAATGAAAATTAATTTATTTATAATATTTACAAGTGAGTCAGGTCTGGCAAAAGATAAAAACCATAAATGTTTCCAGTTAAAATAAACAAAAACAGTAGCTTTAAAAAAAGGCAAAAATAAACAACAGCAGGCAGAAAAAAATACCAAACATTCGTCCTCCATCGGGTCACCAAGACAGCCCTCAGAGAACAGGGACAAGACCCCACAAACCAGAATACCCGATGGAGACGTCAGGACAGCCTCATTCTGTCATCAAAGATGAGCAGCTCGTGGTCAATTCTACTCATGGTCACCTCCCACCTCTACGTCGTGCTCCACTTCGTAGCCGTGCTTTTGCTGCTCAAAAAACTCGACCAACGTCGACTCAAAAAAAAACTGCCTGCTGCCGCTGCCTGCCGCTACTTTCGCTGCCCTACCAGACCCGACTGCAGAAAAAACAAAACAAAAAAAACTTGAAGGTAAAGGCAGCAATCCACAAAGAACGAGCAGGAACCAGCAGTTCCCGCAAAACCATCACTTAACGTGACAATAATAATAATAATAATAATAATAATAATAATAATAATAATAATAAGAAGAAGAAGAAGAAGAAGAAGAAAGAAGAAGAAGAAGAAGAAAGAAGAAGAAGAAGAAGAAGAAGAAGAAGAATATATGTAATAAAACTACAAACTCACGGTTTTAATGTTTTATTTTTGAAAATAAAACCTGTGTGAATATAGCAAGAATGTAGGAGAAAAAGATGACTTTATTTTGAGAAAAAAAAATCTTATAAATAGAAAAACCTCAAGGCTGGATGTTTCCAGGAAGGGAAATTCCAAGTTTCTAAAGACTCAGGAGAGTTTTGAAAGGTCAAGTATTATGTACAGTACATTATTCTGTCTTGAATTCTGGTAATACAACTATGTTCTGTATTCTAAGTTTGCTTCGGATAAAATAACAAATGAATCTGAAGTATTATTATTATTATTATTATTATTATTATTATTATTATTATTATTTCTGCAGGGTAAGTATATTTCAGATAAAATAACATGAATTTGAAGTATAATTATTATTATCAATAATAATAATAATAATAATAATAATAATAATAATATTATTATTATTATTATTATTATTATTATTATTATTATTATTATTATCATCATCTTGATAAGAATTATATTGAAAATACTAATGAGAATACTGATAAATCATATACCATCAACAACCAAAGCAATAAATAAATTACCAAAAAAAAAAACAAGCAACAATAAAAACAAACACACAAACAAGAGTAATAACAGCACCAACACTTTTCTATCCCTTTTCAAAGTACTCGGGAAAAACAAGAAAAATAACGAAGATTTAGTAAGGAAAAATAATGTCCTTCTTTCCCTGTAAGAGAGGAAAAAAAAAAAAAAAACTGACATCGCGTCACTGAACATCGATTTTAACACTTATGAAAAGACACGCAAGAAAAAAAAATCGAGGTGAAGGTAGACCAAAAAAGAAAAAAATAAGAAAAAATTATGAAAAGATAAAGAGAAAAAGACGTTTCATTCTGAATGCCTCGAGACATTGCTTCATTTTCAAGTGAAGAATGAGCCTGTTTTCTTCTTGGCTCTACGTTGTAGTTCCTACACTTAGGTTTGCAGGCTCTAAGCTCTAACTAGTTAGGCTTCTTAATTGTTTTAGGTTTAGGTAATAACTTCTAATTACTCTGGTTCATCAATGGCTCTAACTTTTAGACCTTCAACTTGTAGATTTTTACTCTCATCTTCAAGTTCTGTCTAGGATCTTGGCCGTAGACTCTAGGTTCTAAGTTCTAAGCTCTGCTCTAGGTTCCAAGTTCTAAGCTCTACCGGAGTAGGTTCTAGGTTCTAAGTTCTAAGCTCTATCGGAGTAGACTCTAGGTTCTAAATTCTAAGCTCTACCTGAGTAGACTCTAGGTTCTAAGTTCTAAACTCTACCTGAGTAGACTCTAGGTTCTAAGTTCTAAGCCCTACCGGAGTAGACTCTAGGTTCTAAGTTCTACCTGAGTAGACTCTAGGTTCTAAGTTCTAAGCTCTACCTGGTCAAAAAAGCTTTACATTCTGTGACCTAAAATATAAGATCCAATTTCTGGACTCATAGATCTAGCGGGCCTCTGAACGTTATGTCCAAGGCTCAAGAATTTATAAGCTCTAACTGAATTCTCTGCTTTGGATTCTAAGCTCTAAACTCTGGTTAAACTGCAAGTAGCCTCTAAGCCTGAAGACCAACCTACCTTCAAAGATGCAGACTCATTTTGACTTCGAGTCTGAGGGGCGCACTGTGATCTTCAAATTACAAAACTCCAGTCTTAGGCTTTGGCCTCTAAGCAGTTAATTCCACGAAGACTCTAAACTTCAGGTTCCGGATCCTAAGCTCCAACTAAACTCTAAACATTCCAGAGCGAAAATAATTAGAGGAGGAACAAAGACAGAATGAGGAACATCGATAATAACGCAGTAATAACGAACGAAAAGGAGGTTAAAAAAAAAAAAAAACACGAAATGAAAGAGAGGGAAAAATATAGCCAGTGTTTGGACATTTTGAAGTTAGTTGATCATATACTACTGTGTTGATGGGGGTCAGTTCGTTGGGTTTCCTTGACTTTTTTTTTTAACCCCGATTTCCTTTCTTTTTATCTCCAGGTTGATGAAGCGAGGTTTATATTTCACATAATCTCTCTCTCTCTCTCTCTCTCTCTCTCTCTCTCTCTCTCTCTCTATGAAGGTGAAGTTATAAACAAACTGATATAAACACAATATAAACAATATATATATATATATATATATATATATATATATATATATATATATATATAATAATGTGTGTATATATATATATGTATATATATATATATATATATATATATATTTATATGTGTGTGCGTGTATATATATATATATACATATGTGTGTGTTATACACATACATATGTGTGTGCACTCGATACTCATCTATTCAACTTATTTATAAGAATGGAACAAAATCATCTTGATGTGATTTGGTGATGTAGAGGAGAAAGAAGGGTTGGCCACTGAATAAGCTTCAAATCCCAAATTACCACGAAGGAGAGGTGGTCTACATTGTGTCAGATGTTCTAAAAAAAATAAAGGATCAGTCTTTGGCCAAGACTAGGAGTATTCTCAACAGAATAAGATGATGTGTATGTATGTGGGCGAACGGATGCTGACGAGGTTCGTGTATTTTCATACTATGTATGAAAATACTTTCATGTTATAACATTTAAATCTCTAGCAGAGATTAGATAGCAATTTAACACTTAACGGCAATCATGTACGACTCGGAGCAGGAATGTGGCAATCAGTACTTTTCCGTTCCATTGCCCATTTCTGGAATTAAACAGCAATTTAACACTTTAACGGCAATCATTTAGGACTCGGAGTAGGAATGTGGCAATTACCACTTCTCCATTTCATTATCCATTTCAAGAAACAATTTAATTTTGATCAGGAGTGAAATAATTGGTATAGATGTATTATATTTGCTTTTCCTTCTGAAGGTTATGTTACTGTACTGTCTGCGACTAGTTCTGCTGCTCTTGATAACTTGGTGTCAACTGATTTTCTGTGAAACTTAGCTTTCAGGCTGAATTAACTCATTGCATCAGTGCTCATACTGCTACTACTGCCGTTAATTTTAATGCTGATGCTGCTTTTCCTTACTGCAGTTCTTCTACTGCTCTTAACTGGTCCCATATTTGCTAATTATTCTTCTACTACTAATGGCCATTGACTGTCCAGCTAAATTAGCTTCTTTCATCTTCCAAACTGCTGATGTTAGTTTTTTATTGCCTTCGCTGCTGTTTTTAAAACTAGTATGAAATCTTAGTCAACGTACCTGCCGGTCCTAGGACAAAAATCACCTAACTCGAGACTTCCAAGACACGAAAAACCTTAACGAATCAGACAACTTTACTTATCCTAACGATGCTACGAAGGAAAAATAAGAGGAAGAAGAAGAAGAAGAAGAAGAAGAAGAAGAAGAAGAAGAAGAAGAAGAAGAAGAAAAGACAGACTCACCCACTCAAGGCGAATAAATATTTTCTCGTGTCATCTTTAGCTTGTTAAGAAAACCCTTGTTAACTAACTCTCTCCCTTTTTTTTTTTTTTTTTTACGAACCTCACCCAGGCGCCCACGCCCCCGCACCCAACCCGGCCCAACTGACCTCCTCCTACTTCTCCTCCTCCTCCTCCTCTTCTTCTTCTTCTTCTTCTTCTTCTTCTTCTCATCATCATCATCATCATCCTCCTCCTCCTCCTCCTCTTCTTCCTTCTCCCCCTCCTCCTAGTTCTCCTCCTCTTTTCGAGGACCAACCTCCTCCTCCTCCTCCACCTTTTCCTCCTCCTCTTCTTCTTCCTCATCATCCTCCTCCTCCTCCTCATCATCCTCCTCCTCTTCTTCTTCCTCCTCCCCCTCCTCCTACTTCTCCTCCTCTTTTCGAGGACCAACCTCCTCATCCTCCTCTGCCGGCTCCTCCTCCTCTTCTTCATCTTCTTCTTCTCCTCATCCTCTTCCACCTCCTCCTCCTCCTCTTTTCGAGGACCAAACCAATCCTCGGTCTCTTCAAGGGGCCCCCCCTCCTCCTCCATACCTGCTCTGACCTGCCCACACCTCGCCTACCCCTCGCAATCACGTTTAATTAAAGATGTATTCTCTCTTATAAGAGAGACTTTAGGGCCATAAATGATATCACGATCTCCGCCTCCTCCTCCTCCTCCTCCTCCTCCTCGTCGTCGTCGAGAATTTCCGGGGCCTGAGTTCCAGTCACGATCCTTGACCAGCAGGGCTGCACGACTTCCAGACTTCCAGGCTCCCTCGACCCCTGGAACGACTCTGTGTTGGTCTGTTCTGGCCGGGCTCCACACTTGCTTATCTCTAGGTTTCTTCTCTTCTTTCTCTGTTATTTTTGATTATGATGGCATGCACGGAAGGGCGTGCGTGTGTGTGTGTGTGCGCGCGCGCGCGTCCGCGTACAAGCAAAACAAACAGACAAACAAATACACTTACAGAACATACACACATACATTATATATATATATATATATATATATATATATATATATATATATATATATATATATATATATATATATATATATATATATATATATATATTATATGAGGTTCTTTGCGGCATTCCTTTGCGGCCCCTAGCTGAAACCCCTTTCATTCCTTTCACCGTACCTCCTTTCATATTCTCTTTCTTCCACGTTACTTTCCTCAGCCCTCTCCTAACAAAAGATTCATAGTGCAACTTCTTTGAGGTTTTCCTCCTGTTACACCTTCAAACCTTTCACTGTCAATTTCCGTTTCAGCGCCGAATGACCTCAGAGTCCCAGTGCTTGGCATTTGGCCTAAGTAGTATATTCAACCCAACTCAATTCAATTCAATAAAATTTACGCATAACCGCTGATAATTATACTGACGGCTATCAAGGCACCGTATTTCTCCAGTTACAGCCTCTTTTATATTTTATATCACCATTCTCTTGTCATTATCCGCAGGCTCTGGGGCCCCAATGTCATCCATTGCCGCTCGAACCTCAAAAAAAAATAAATAAAAAATAATGGACGTTGCTCCTTTTTCCGAGGGACACTACGGAAAAAAAAAAAAGACTGAATAATAAATGGTCAAAAAATATATTTCCATCTTCAATCTATTCTCACTTGTTGTATCTCCTGGCAGCGCCCACACGTCATCCAAAATTCATTGTTCTTTGCCATAGAGGCGCGCGTCTCTCTCTCTCTCTCTCTCTCTCTCTCCTCTAAAAATCCCTTTTTGATATCAATTTGGCCTTTTCCTTTCTCCCCTTCATCCAAATCCCTCTCCCTTCCACGTTCTTTCTACTTTCACTTCTTCCCTCCTTCGCTTACCAGTCCCGTCTCGATGTCTTTCTTTTCGCCGCGTTCTCATTCCTTTTCTTGCTCGTTCTCTTTTGTTCCTCATTTTCTCTCTCTTCCCCTCTCTTATTCCCTGCCATTTCCCCTCGTCTTGCTACAGCTACTTCTTCTTCTTCTTCTTCTCCCCTCGCTTTTACAGCCTTCGCTCGTTGACTCTTATCTTTTACCCGTCTTGTTTGTTTTCTAATTCTCTCTCTCTCTCTCTCTCTCTCTCTCTCTCTCTCTCTCTCTGTCTCTCTGTGTCTGTGTGTCTGTCTGTCTGTCTCTCTCTCTCTCTCTATTCATTTCCTTCATCACACCACCTTCCCTTGTGTTTGTTTACCCGACTCTCATTCATTTGTTACCATCTATTCTCACTTGTTTCCTCTCTCTCTCTCTCTCCCCCTTTAATCCCTTTACACACTTTTCCCCTTCGCCCTCCCCTCTTGTTTCTCCACCTCATCTCTTCCTCGTCCTCTCGCCGCACTCCTCCAAGTCCTCCTCCAACTCCAACTCCAACTCCTCCTCCTCCTCCTCCTCAAACCAACATGCCACAAACTCAATCAAGCAAGAGGCCCCTTGAAGTGTTGTATCTCACTGGTAGTGTGCTACGATTTGAAGACTCCCCTCCCCCTCACTCCCTCTCCCCTACCCCCTCCTCTCTCCCTCAACATGCAAGAGGGTCTTCCTCCCCCCGACAAGGTATCCACAAACTCCCCTTCCCCTCCCACCTTCAGCATGTCTTTATTTCTTCTTCTTTTTTTCTCTTCTTCCCTTCAAGATTTTCCTGGGGCCTTTAATAGCTGTGGAGGAACAACGACTGATGCTGTTTTTACTGACGGTGTTTTCACTGGTGTTGTTTTTCTTGCTGGTCGTAGTTGGCACGACGTGGCATAGCTTTTGTTCTGGGCGCTGCTTTATTATTTCTCGTTTGTTTGGGTTTCTGTCCTTGCCAGAGGAGATTCTTGTTATTGTTGGATCTTCGAGATGACAGGGAACGTGTAAAGTTATTATTGGGGCTGTTTATGTTGTTTTTGATGCTGTCACATCTAAAAAAAAGTTCGACGGCTGCTGCTGTGGCACTTTAAAAAAGCTCCTTGCTGTTTGTGGCACTCTGAAAAGGCTCCTTGTTGCTTGTGGCACTCTGAAAAAGCACTCTTAAAAAGCTTCTTGTTGTTTGTGGCACTCTGAAAAAGCTCCTTGTTGTTTGTGGCACTCTGAAAAAGTTCCTTGTTGTTTGTGGCACTCTGAAAAAGTTCCTTGTTGTTTGTGGCACTCTGAAAAAGTTCCTTACTGTTTGTGGCACTCTGAAAAGGCTCTTTGTTGTTTGTGGCACTCTGAAAAGGCTCCTTGTGTTTGTGGCACTCTTAAAAATCTCCTTGTTGTTTGTGGCACTCTGAAAAACTCTGAAAAAGTTCCTTTTGTTTGTAGCACTCTGAAAAAGTTCCTTGTTGTTTGTACCTTGTTGTTTGTGGCACTCTGAAAAAGTTCCTTACTGTTTTGTTGTTTGCACTCTGAAAAAGTTCCTTGTTATTTGTAGCTCCCTTGTTGTTTGTCTGGCACTCTGAAAAAGTTCCTTGTTGTTTGTAGCACTCTGAAAAAGCACTCTTAAAAATTCCTTGTTGTTTGTGGCACTCTGAAAAAGTTCCTTATTGTTTGTGGCACTCTTAAAAAGCTTCTTGTTGTTTGTGGCACTATGAAAACGCTCCTTGTTGTTTGTGGCACTATGAAAAATATCCTTGTTGTTTGTGGCACTCTGAAAAAGCTCCTTGTTATTTGTGGCACTCTGAAAAAGCTTCTTGTTGTTTGTGGCACTCTTTGTTGTTTTTAAAAAAATTCCTTGTTGTTTGTGGCACTCTGAAAAATCTCTGAAAAAGTTCTTGTTGTTTCTGTTCCTTGTTGTTTTGCACTGAAAAAGTTCCTTGTTGTTTGCGGCACTCTGAAAAAAGTTCAGAAAAAAAAGTTCCTTGTTGTTTGCAGCACTCTATTCCTATCTGAAAAAAGTTCCTTGTTGTTTGTACACTCTGAAAAGGCTCCTTGTTTGTTTGTCATTGATATATATACATATATATATACATATATATATACACATGCATATATATATACATATATATACACATACATACATACATACATACACACACACACACACACACAAAACCCAGTATTGGTCAAGAGCATTTCAGCCCTCTTTTTCCCAGAAAATATAGATTCCCTGTAGACCAGAGATTAGAGGAATTCTCGGCAGCCCTGGAGAGAAAATTTAATGTTGTGGACTTTCTTCTGCTACGACCAACCACTCCACCCCCACAAGCCCCGAAGTCACGATGATAGGTCGTCGGCCATTTTGCAAACCCAACGACCTCTCGGACTCAAAAGCTTAAACTGAAAAGGCGATAAAGAAAGTAAAGTGAAAAAAATGAGGGATTAAGAAGTGGGAGGAAAAATAAGAGGAGGAGAAAAGAGGGTGAGAGGTAAGAAGTTCCTTCAAGAATTTCGATAAAATCTTTCAGGAGAGGTTAATGAGGTAGGGTACACAAACGCTCACACACACACACATTCACATACACATACACATACACCACCCATATATATATATATATATATATATATATATATATATATATATATATATATATATATATATATATATATATATATATATATATATATATATATATATATATATATGCACTCGCTCACCGGTTCGCACCAACAAAAACCGTGGTTCGATCCCGTTTTGACATCTACCAGTCATCTTAACTAAGACCGGGTACCGTACCAGTGTCAGACACGTTCAATAGTACGGCATACGGTTAGAAATCTAATCCCCTCTACAAAGGAAAAAGGTTTGTAATGAAAGTGGTATATGTTTAAAATATATATATATAACCTCTATATATAATCGTCATATAATAATAATAATAATAATATATAATAAACCTAATAATCAATCAATAATAATAATAATAATAATAATAATAATAATAATAATAATAATAATAATAATAATCCATGATTTCTACAAATATTTGTAGGTCTGGTAAAGCGTAATTCTTTATAATTTTTTTTTTAATTTACTAATCTCTTTTGTGTCATTTACACACAATAAATATATTCTATAATCAAGTACTGGAAGACACTTTATTTTTTGAGGGAATAATAAGAATATTTAAGCTTCTGTTAAAACGGTGATATTAAGATTCCCTTCAAAATATTCTCTCTCTCTCTCTCTCTCTCTCTCTCTCTAGCAAGTAAACTATAAATGTATTTTTGAGATTTTAAAAAGTTAAATTTTTATTTTATGGTATTTCTATGACTAAGTAATACCCCTCTCTCTCTCTCTCTCTCTCTCTCTTCTCTCTCTCTCTCTCTCTCTCGACCACTGTTCTTTCTCACGTCAGTAAGAAAACTGCCTCTCATTGTTTCTCTTCACCTTGAAAAATACTCTTTCTTATCTCAACCACAGGATATGTTATCTCTCTGTCTCTCTCTCTCTTTCTAACTGTTCTTTCTCACCCAATCGGTGGACAGATGTGTACATGCCGTTTTCAAAACGATTGAAACTTCCTCCCTTATCTCAACCAGAGAAAATGTCCTCTCTCTCTCTCTCTCTCTCTCTCTCTCTCTCTCTCTCTCTCTCTCTCTCTCTCTCGCCCCAATCGGTAGACAGATGTGTACATTTCGTTTTCAGAACGATTGAAACTTTCTCTCGTATCCCAACCCGGAGAAAATGTTCTCTCTCTCTCTCTCTCTCTCTCTCTCTCTCTCTCTCTCTCTCTCTCTCTCTCTCTAATGTGTACATTTCGTTTTCAAAACGATTAAAACCTCTTCACAATTGTTCGCCCTACTCATTTATTTTTCCCCTTTTTAAATGACGAACACAAAAGACCACACTCTTTTGTAAAGCCAAGGGGGCGTAAGATTTCTTTTCATTTCTTTCCCTTTCTTCCCGCTTTTCTTTCTTCCTCCCCCCCCCCGTTCCAGTTCTTCTTCTCCTCTTTCCAGTTCCCTAATTACTTAACAAGGATATGATGATGCTTTGATTTCATCGTGGGTGAATGGGCGTTTTCGTTCGCCATTGTTGAGGAACAGTAAGTTCTGATGGATCAAGAATGCAGTCATTATGGATTCTCATTTTCCAGCCGGAAGTGTTCTGGAAAAAAAGTCTGGATTTTCAAGGGTTTTGTGTTGTATTAAATCACTACCGATTTCTGTTATTTTGAAATGAGAGGAAATGAATTTTAATTATATTAGTGTACTGTATGGATTCTAATTTTCCAGCTGGAAGCGTTCTGGAAGAAGTCTGGGTTTTCAAGGGCGTTTTGTGTGTATTAAATCACTATCGATTTCTGTTATTCTGAAATGAGAGGAAATGAATTTAAATTATATTAGTGTATCGTATGGATTCTAATTTTCCAGCTGGAAGTGTTCTGGAAAAAAGGCTGGATTTTCAAGGGCGTTTTGTGTGTATTAAATCACTGTCGATTTCTGTTACTCTGAATTGAGAGGAAACGATTTTTAATTTAATCAGTATATTGCATGGATTGTATTTTCAAGCTGAATGGTATTCTAGAAAAAGTCTGGATTTTCAAGAGCATTTTGTATGTCTTAAATCACTATTGATTTCTGTTATTTTGAAATTAGAGGAAATTTTTTTCTTTCCATTTATTATTATTATTATTATCAATGCGTTTTTTTGGTGTCAGCGTAAGGCTGCGCCCAAAAAGGTGGCGATTCGGCGGGGGGGAGCAAGCTTGGCTGACTCAAGCTGCTGTTCAAAAATGCATAGATTCTTATTTGACAATTCATACAGAAAGCTGGAAGTTCTGACGAGATCTAGCTGAAGTCATGAATTCTCTCAATAACAGGGATTGCCAACCGTAAGAAACTGCTGTAAAAAATTTGTTGTATACATACATACACACAAATATATATATATATATATATATATATATATATATATATATATATATATATATATATATATATATATATATATATATATATATATATATCTATATATATATATTCTGGTATAACTTCACGAAAATGGACGGTACTTGTCAATACACCATGCAAACCAACAACTGTAGGAAACTGGTATGTAATACTATATCCAAGAACATAACACGGCACACAATAATTATAGCACGCAACCAGACGAAACATTTTAAAATATAATTCAGAATGACAAATGTGTCTCTCAAAAGCCATATATAAATCAGAGAGACACTCGCTATAGCCAGCTAGCTGATGAGAACAACCGTTGTCTGTGTGATTACCTCTCAGCTTCTGATACGCGTATGAGTCCCGTATGCAAATTCCTGAGATGTATACTAGTATTGCACCAGCCCCAGTTTTTTTTTTTTTTTTTTTGCCATGTCCATAGGTTAGGTTAGGGTAGGTTAGACTAATACCTCACCAATAATTTGGAGTGGGGAAACATAATGATTTTCAAGAAAACTCTGCAGATTTTTAAGATATTCCGGCTTTTTCAAGATAATTTTCCCGAGATGTAACCGTCTGTTGCACCAGCCAAGGACCTTTCCCTAAGAAAGTGGGACGTTCTAACCATAGAATTTCTGAAAATAATCGTTCCCCCACCCAAATAATGATACTCGGCTACAACCTAACTAATCTAAAGGGTCCAATACTAGTATACATTTCGGGAATATGCGTCCCGGTACTCGGCTATATCTAGGGAAAAGGCTTCCCGTGGAGCCTACACCAAGGTCTTAAGAACCGTGGCCTACACCTGTCAATTCGCCACCTGTGTGGACGCATCTTAATACAACAGGCCTAAGCAAATATCGCCCAAAAATACCTCCTCTGTCTACGCCATCAAAATCATAAAAAAAAATCAGCAATACCCAGTAAATTATACCCGCCATAACTAAGACCTAATGAATCATATCTTTTGCAGAAACGCTAATAACGTCATGCCAACGATACGGACCGTCCTAATTACAATCATTACCGTCCTGTTATGGGAGAGACATCCGCATGCAATTAATTGTCCCAATTACGAATTTTAAAATTAATGTGCAAGAAATTAGAACGGGCTGATATTCGATTAATGTCCTAAACTATGCGGTGGATGGCGTTTGAATTAATGCCGTGTTAAAGTTCAAAGTTCAAATCGCGAATCGGCATGCGAGGAAAAAATGTAATTAAAAGTTTTCCTTTTTATTGAAGGGATGGGAAAATATGCTGTACTCACAGACTGCCGCACAGGCTAGCAGAGACACGATGGGTACATTTAGTATTTATTTCGACGAGAGTTAAATCACTATGAGACAGAGAGAGAGAGAGAGAGATGAGATGAAAAGTTTGGGCCCAGTAAGCTTTGGAATAACGTGCGTGTGTGTGTGTGTGTGTGTGTGTGTGTGTGTGTGAGAGAGAGAGAGAGAGAGAGAGAGAGAGAGAGAGAGAGAGAGAGAGAGAGAGAGAGAGAGAGAGAGAGAGCTGTAAGCTTTGGAATAATAAGCAGAGAGAGAGAGAGAGAGAGAGAGAGGGAGATGATAGAAAGAAGGTTTAGGCCCAGTATGCTTTGGATTAATAAGAGAGAGAGAGAGAGAGAGAGAGAGAGAGAGAGAGAGAGAGAGAGAGGTTAGGTCCAGTAAGCTTTGGAATAATGAGAGAGAGAGAGAGAGAGAGAGAGAGAGAGAGAGAGAGAGAGAGAGAGAGAGAGAGAGAGAGAGGCAAGCACCCCAACGACAGACTAACGTCCCCAGAGAAAGCGCAAATTGGGATAATTAACAGAAACTGTTGCCAATCCACATCTAATTAACACTGCGTTCCGAGATGCCATTATTACGCGGCTGAGAGGTACATTTCGGTAATGAGAGTACAAATATGAGAAAATGACAGCTCATAGAAATTTAAACTATCGTCATAAGGGTACATGAATGTGATAAATGTGATAAATGTAGGGAAGGAAAGCCCTTTCCCCCCACCCCCCAAAAAAATTCAGGTAAAGAAATATGATACAGATTTTAAACTACTGTCATAAGGGTACATGAATGTGATAAATGTAGGGAAGGAAAGTCCCCGGCCGCCCTCCCCCCCAACAAAAAAAAAAAAAAAAATTAAACCTCAGGGGGGGAAACATGATTGGCTACAGAAATGGAGAGCTGGCGAATGAAAGATGTGAGATTCGGTATGTTTTTCCTGCTTCTGTTTTTCCCTGAGTCTTGGGTTGCCAGACCAATTGGCCTACAGGCTTATAAGAACGAGTTTACTTAGAACTTACCATAAGACTTCGTTTTAGACTTTATTTATTTTGATATTTTTGTGGCTTTAAATGATTTCTAAATATATCAAATAAAACAATTTCAGAAAAAAGTCTGACTTTGAGAAAAACGATATTTTTGTAGCTTGAAAACATTTACAAATGCATCAAATCGTAACAAGTTAATTAGCAAGTTTGACATTCTGAGAAAAATGTCTTAAACAGTTTTTGAAAAAAAAAAAATGAAGAATACCACTGAATAGTGAATAATCATAATCAAATAAATCATATTAATACACAGATTCGAAGATGAACAGAGGAGACTGACAAACAAAAAAAGAAATATAAAGAAACAGTTGAAGAGAGAGAGAGAGAGAGAGAGAGAGAGAGAGAGAAAGGACGATATCGGAGATTCCTGTAATATTTCATCACGGGTACAAGGGACATAAAGAAAGGAGGCTTTACGTGGTTAGTGATACTTTAAGGGCGCCGGGGAGACACACTGCAATGTCTTCTACGTTCGCATGACAGGGGGGGGAAAAATAACTTCTTTTTATGTGTATGTATGTATGTGTGTGTATACATATGTATATGTATATATACAGTATATATACATATATATATTATACATACATACATATACATATAATATATATACATAAAGTAGGAGGAGTTAACAAGAAGCCTTCAACCCCTCTCCCTGTACCTACACTTTCTCCTCCTTTTATGCTCACCTAAGAGACACTTTATGAGCACAAACGACTAACATTAGGGTCATTTCCATCTCCTCACGGTGGTGGTGGTGGTGAGAGAGAGAGAGAGAGAGAGAGAGAGAGAGAGAGAGAGAGAGAGAGAGAGAGAGAGAGAGGTAAAGCACATCTTTAAGGCGGTCGGTACCAGGTGACAAAACTGGCTTCTTCAAAGACATTCGTTTCAAAAGACTTGAAGGAAAAATTTCAGGCAGTAGAGGTTTTCTTATATATATATATATATATATATATATATATATATATATATATATATATATATATATATATATATATATATATATATATATATATATATATATATATATGAATAAATAAATATATAAATATATATATATATTTTATATATATATATATATATATATATATATATATATATATATATATTAAAAACGTTAAGTTTTAAACATTCAAGGAAGCTTCATATTAATACGTCTGGTGATAATATATTTATTTATTTGTTTCATATTTTACCTATCTATCTATCTATCCATCTATTTCTTTGTTTTCTTACATACTCGATTTACATTGAGATTATTATATCTCATATTTTTACCTGACGCTTCTGTGTAATTTCTCGTTCTTCGAGGTGAATTTAAATATACCTATCAGTAACAATTTATTATTCCCCTTCTTCGAGGCCAATTTAAATATACCTATCAGTAACAATTTATTATTATTATTATTTATTATTATTATTATTATTATTATTATTATTATTATTATTATTATTATTATTATTATTATTATTCAGGAGATGAACCCTATTCATATGGAACAAGCCCACCACAGGGGCCATCGACGTGAAATTCAAGAAGCTTCCAAAGAATATTACGGTGTTCATTCGAAAGAAGTAACAGAAGGTAATGGAAAAAAAAACAGAAAGAGATCAATTATTAGAAAAAAAGATAAATAGAAAAATTAGCAAATCCTTCAGTAATAAACAAAAACAAACGAAGACGCAGAATACATAAAAACGCTTCAGTATGAAAACCCAATACCTTCACATTTCCCTCGTGAGTACAATTCAAACGGCGGTTGAGGGAATAAAAAAAATTGGGGGAAAAATTGGGAAAAAAAAACTCCTCAAAGAAAGGATTTTTTGTACTCAACGTTTTCGTACCTTCAAAGGAAAGAGAGAGAGAGAGAGAGAGAGAGAGAGAGAGAGAGAAATGATCACGTACCTATTCTCTAGTTGCTCTTCACCCCAACCCTCTGTTTTTTTTTTTTCATACTTATTGAACCCAAAAAACTCCAATGTTGAGGTGCCTTTCTCCCCCTCCCACCCCACCCCAAAACCCCTCTTAGAATGAAGACAAGGCCTAAAACTATGAGAGAGGAAAAGCGATTTTCAAAAACGACTGGAGGCTAAATTTCGAGGACTGGTCAAGCACTGGGACCTACGAGGCTATTCAGAGCTGGAAAGGAAACTGGCAGTAAAAAGGTTTGAAAGGTGTAACAGGAGGAAAACCTCTCAGTTGCACTATGAATCAATTGTTAGGAGAAGGTGGAGAGTAAGCTGAAGGAAAGAGAATATGAAAGGAGGTACAGTAAAAGGAACGAAAGAGGTAGCAGCTAGGGGCCGAAGGCATGCTGTAAAGAACCTTAAGTAATGCCTACAGTGCACCGCGTGAGGTGTTCTGAGGGCACTACCCCTCTATTCAGTATAATCCGAACTGGAGAGAGAAAGATAAATTTGCATTTCGTATGGACATAAGTGCTTCTGGACAGAACACATACAAGTAAGTGTTCCAGGACAATACATATGAATGTTCTTTTGCTTTTAATATATGCATATGCGTTCTAAGCAAGCACACGGAAAACAAGTTTCTGTCACATCTGTGCACGTGCATTGCACACAGGAGACAAATGTGTTCAGGATTACCGTGTGTTCCTAGACAGTCTCGTTTGCATATGTACCCTTGCAAAATACACACACAAAAAAATGATGTGATGTATATTGGAGGTTTCATGCACGATACAGACATGCACACACACAGAAAAGAAAAACTGAAGAATAATAAAATAATAAATGACGAATGCAAATATTAGGCAAAAGAAAAAAAATTGATTCCTAGGACCACCCCAATTCTGTCATACACCTCCATACGCAATTCTGAGCAAAACGCACCACCCTGGGCAAACAAGAACGTCGTATATACGCAAACAAACATAAGGGACGCTGCGTAGGAAAGTAAATAACAGGTGATTTCATCTTCCTTGTCCCGAAGTAAGGAAGGATACACAAGGGAGCCAGTCGCGGTCTCGATTAATCCCACCAGCCAAGGAATGGGATCGAACATCTTCTCTTTCACCTGGGTCACTGGATCCGAATACAAGGTTTTCGACGAGAGAGAGAGAGAGGGGTTGGGGAATTTTTGGGTTCATGGCAAATAGAAAATTTGTTTCTCTGTTACAGAGAGAGAGAGAGAGGGGGGTTGGGTTTCTGTCAAACAGAAAATTTGTTTTTTTCTCTGTGTTACAGAGAGAGAGAGAGAGAGAGAGAGAGAGAGAGAGAGAGAGTGGGGTTTTGGGTTTCTGTCAAACAGAAATTTGTTTTTCTCTGTATTACACAGAGAGAGAGAGAGAGAGAGAGAGAGAGAGAGAGAGAGAGAGAGAGAGAGAGAGAGAGAGAGAGAGAGAGAGATTTTTGGATTCATGGCAAACAGAAAATTTGTTTCTTTGTTACAAAGAGAGAGAGAGAGAGAGAGAGAGAGAGAGAGAGAGAGAGAGAGAGAGAGAGAGAGAAATAGTGTGTGTTAGCATGAGTCTGTATATGTGGTGTTGAAACGGTAGGCAATTTGCACCTATTAGTGAGAGAGAGAGAGAGAGAGAGAGAGAGAGAGAGAGAGAGAGAGAGAGTGGGGGTTGTTGGTTCCTGTCAAACAAAATTTGTTCTTCCCTGTGTTACACAGAGAGAGAGAGAGAGAGAGAGAGAGAGAGAGAGAGAGAGAGAGAATAGTGTGTTACCATGAGTCTGTATATGTGGTGTTGAAACGGTAGGCAATTTGCACCTATTAGTGAGAGAGAGAGAGAGAGAGAGAGAGAGAGAGAGAGAGAGAGAGAGAAATAGTGTGTGTTACCATGAGTCTGTATATGTGGTGTTGAAAGTAGGCAATTTGCACCTATTAGCAGCAGAGAAAATTGGTCAAGTTCCGCTCTGATCACCTGGGGATAATGGTGCAAAATTTGACAAAGTTTCCACTGCGGGCGAAGCGATTTGGCCCGGGCGATGCAGCGGTGGTTTCCTCTTGTACAAAAAAAACTTCATTTGATTATCTTTAAGATGCATTTCTAATCAAACTTTCGTCTTTAATTTAAATACATTTATTTTTAGCCTTTAGTCACAACGAGATTTTTCCTAGCTGTACTTTTCATTTGGGTTCTACAAAAACGTTTCACTTCAAGTTTTCGGTTCTACAAAAGCGTTTCACTTCAAGTTTTCGGTTCTACAAAAGCGGTTCACTTCAAGTATTCGGTTTTACAAAAACGCTTCACTTCGAGTTTTCGGTTCTACAAAAATGGTTCGCTTCAAGTTTTTGGTTCTACAAAAGAGTTTCACTTCAAGTTTTCTGTTCTACAAAAACGTTTCACTTCGAGTTTTCGGTTCCACAAAAACGTTTCACTTCAAGTTTTCGGTTCCACAATAACGTTTCACTTCGAGTTTTCGGTTCTACACAAAAGTTTCACTTCGAGTATTCGGTCCTACAAAAACGTTTCACTTCGAGTTTTCGGTTCTACAAGAACGGTTCACTTCAAGTTTTCGGTTCCACAAAACTTATTCCATCAACTTCCATACTATTTTCCACATCCCTTTCTTCAGAATATGTTTCTACTCAATTTTTAGTTACGAACACATTTTCAGTTCTGCCTTTTTCATTTTGGCATTCACTCTAGCCATCTTTCACATTCCGTCAATTTCAATATTGTTTTCCATATTCCTTCCTTTAGATATATTTCCACTCTTTCTTTAGCTACAAAGATATTTTTAACCTCTACACTTTTCACTTTGCTTTTACTCGACCTGTTTTGTACATTCCAAGAACTCTGATAAGATTTTTCATGTAGCTTTCTTTACGAAATATTTTTACTTTGTTTAACTACAAACGTAATTCTTAATTTTCTACCCCTTCCAAATTTGTTTCCATTCGACCTGTCTTGTATATTCCATCAAATTTGGTAATAATTTGTCATATATTTTTCCTCAAAAAAAATTTTTTTTACTCTGTTCAACTACAAACATAATTTTCAGTTTTTTACCCCTTTCCAAATTTGTTTCCATTCGACCCGGCTTGTATATTCCATAAAATTTGAAGATATTTTTCTTATACCTTTCTTTAGAAAATATTTTTACCCTGTTTTTAACTAAAAATAATTTTAATTTTTTACCCCTTTCACTCTTGTTTTCACTTGAACCGTTCTTCATGTCCCATCACCTTCAATATTATTTTCCGCATCCCTCCTTTATTCCTTCATTCATATCTATCTTTCTCCTACGCAACCGCCCTTTCCTCATCCTCCATCTTCATTTCCTTCCTCTTCTTCATCTCCTTGATTGGATGGTCTCGCAGGTCCCAAACCCCCACCCCCACCCACTTGGTTCTCATCCAGTTGACCATCCTGCCGAAGACGCCTTCCTTCGTTCGACCTTTTCCTTCGACTCCTAAATTGGTCCTTGAAAGTCCTTCAGCCGAGGCCCTTCGCTAATCTAAAGTTTAACGCGATGCTACAAAGCATTCTTTGAGCCCGCGGCCCCTGGGGGGGCGTCGTTAAGAACTGGGCTCTCTCTCAGGAGTCCTCACTTTCGTTTAAACAATATTGTGAGCAGAAGAAGAAGAAGAAGAAGAAGAAGAAGAAGAAGAAGAAGAAGAAGAAGAAGAAGAAGAAGAAGACGAGGGCCTTTTTCAAATTTCCTTCAGGAGAGGAGACCCGGCTTTTCCACAGATACTTTTTTCCTATTTTTTTTTATTTCACCGACAGGTTTCAAGGGGACGCCTGTTTTGTGTATATTCTTCAAATTATCTTTTTTTCTTCTCCTTTTTCATTTAAGGGGGCATCATATTCCTTTCGTCACTTTTATTAGGTGTCTTTTTCACTTTTTCTGGGGCGTTATTTTGGATGTATTTCGTATTCTGATAATGCTTTTTTAGCAACTATGCATTATTTTTTACTTGAACTCCTCATAAGTAACTTTCTAAAATATGCCTTTCACTTAAATTTTTCTCCTTCTTGGTTATGGGGGCTACCTTTAGTTAATTTTCTAAAAAATTATAATTCATCTTTTTTCCTTTTACCAGTTCATTCATCTTATCCTACAGATGTCTATATCGGCGTATACATTTTGTAGAGAACATTCTCATAAACTAATAATAATGAGACAGCAACTTACCCTACAAATGTCATTATATACCGGATCATACATTTTGTAGAGAACATTCTCGTAAAACAATAACACGAACGAGCAACTATCACCGAAAAGTTCTCACTTACTCCAAACAGTAACTGCTAAAGTTTACTCACAGTCGCGGAGTTCCTTTAATATCACAGACGTAATTGTTACCGAATCGGAAATAAATGGTTATGTTACGACACAAGTTCCAAGAGTGTTTTGAGAAAATCAGCTCCAGTGACTCTTGAAGGCCAATAACGAGTACATCTACGGCCCAACAGTGTTGTGAGGAATGAGGGACCTCTGGAACTTCTCAGTTCCAGACCTCTGGAACGTCTCGGTTTCAGAGGTCCTCCATTCCTCACACCGTTGGACTGTGGAACAGCCTCCGTCGTGC
>NC_089770.1:5851000-5856000 GCF_040412425.1 Macrobrachium rosenbergii | reverse complement strand
GCTGAACGATTGAACGAAGTTTCAATATGGACAAGTTCTATTATTATTATTATTATTATTATTATTATTATTATTATTCACAATATGAACCCTATTCATATGGAACAAGCCCACCACAGGGGCCATTGACCTGAAATTCAAGCCTCCAAAGAATGTGGTGTTCATCCGAAAGAGGTATTATTATTATTATTATTATTATTATTATTATTATTATTATTATTATTATTATTATTATTATTATGTAGAAGATGAACCCTATTCATACAGAACAAGCCCACCAAAATGGCCATTGACTTGAAATTCAAGCTTCCAAAGAATATGGCGTTCATCCGAAAGAAGTATTATTATTATTATTATTATTATTATTATTATTATTATTATTATTATTATTATTATTATTATTATTATTATTATTCACCAGATGACCCCTGTTCATATGGAACAAGCCCACCACAGGGGCCACTGACTTGAAATTCAAGCTTCCAAAGAATATTATGGTGTTCAATCGAAAGAAGTAACAGAAGGTAACGGAAAATACAGAAAGAGATGAATATTTATGTCAAGTGCAGAGATTAATTACACTCCACATCGACGATGTTAAGTCAACTGTGCAGATTAAATTGTCATTTCTAACATGTTTCGAACCTGGTTCAATATGAATGTTTATTTGAGGTGCACAGATATCAAAACATTTGAACATCGACGTTAAGTAAACTAATCCCTGTACTGAATTGCATTTGAAAGCCTAATGGAATACAGAATCGACTGACCGAATTTGAAAATTGCTTCTGAATATGATATTAGTGGAGCGATCAGAATAATAACTATAAATAATTTATGAAACATAAGATGAGTGGTTTTCTAATCCATTCCAAAAACTAGGACGAGAAAATTCAGACTAAATAAAAGTTGAAAATAGAGTTTATTCAATTTTTTCAAATATACAACAACCGATAAATCACTGTTTTTAAAAGATGGAAAAAAAAAAAAAACACTAGTTTTCTCATCGATTCCAAAACGTAAGAGAAGAAAACCCAATGAATAAAAAACCACACGAAAATAAAGTTTATTCAATTTTTCAAATATACAACAACCGATAACTCAATTTAAAAATATGGAGAGTAAATATCACTAGATTTCTCATCGATTCCAAAAAGCAAGGGAAGAAAACCCAATGAATAAAAAAAAAAACATGAAAATAAAGTTTATTCAATTTTTCGAATATACAACAACCGATAACTCGCTGTTTAAAAAGACGGAATGAAGAAAAGGCCAGGAAATCAGCAGAACTTTCCATGTAAAAAGTCTCAACATTCAGGAGTTTTCATCCCTCAAACTCTACTCCCCCCCCCTTTTCTCCCCACCTCATACCTCCTTCCTTTCTCCACTTTCCAAAGCTCCCCATTCCCCCCAAAAAAAAGTTGTCCTCCAAGTTTTGAATAAGGAACGAAACAAGTCTCTCAAATTATAGCTCTCAAAAATGAGATCGAAGTTTCAAACCAGGTAATTAGCATATATTTTTTTTTTTTTTTGCCTTGCCAAATTTAAGATGACAGACAAAAATAAAGTTCTCTATATTTTACTCTGCATTTTTTTTGTATGCGTAGAGTTACTAAAGAGTTCCATTTTCTATGTATTTTTCCATCAAACCTTTATCCATATCTATTGGTATAGTGTTGCTCCATTGCCTTAATGATATGTTAATATTTTGCTCACGTTTTCTAACCTTTTTTTAACATTAATGTTTTGTTTATACTTTCATACTTTCTTTAAGTCTATGATTTTTCTTATCGTCAAATAATTCAAAATCAATTTCTGAGTTCACGTCTTCAGTGACTTTTATTTTACACGAGTAAAAATTCCCCTTATGATAGATATATTTTTAATAATGTTTTTTTTTTTTCATATTTTCTAACTTCCTCCTAACAATAATGTTTTGTTTACACCTCCAAACTTTCTTTAAATCAATGTTCTTTTCTCGTAAAAGAAGTCAAAATCAATTACTGATATCGTGATATCATGGCTTTAGTGACTTTTACCTCAGCTGAATAAAAATCAAAATAACACTGTACAACATCGCCACGAGGATTTATACACACAAGTCGGTCCCTAGCCCGGATGAAAAGGATGGGCAGAACGGATTTTTAAATCCCTTGCTGTATAAAAATACCAAAAAAAAAAAAAGAAAAACTTACTGGAAACTCCCACAAACATTAGGAGTTTTGTCCCGAAACTCAAAAGAAAAATTCCTCAGTACTTACTTCTATGTCTATGTCAAGTTCATAAGTAAAAAAAAAATTTTGAGAATTTTTCATATGGTCTCAAACGATCAAAATTTCAGATACCTTTTTTTTGTTTGTTTGTGATAATTACACATGAAGGGCTTTAGAGAGAGAGAGAGAGAGAGAGAGAGAGAGAGAGAGAGAGAGAGAGAGACTATCTACAGGAAGGAAGAATAAAGAAAACAAGATAGGTAGATAGACAGAAACATGCAAAGTGGGAGAGAAAAAATGCATAGAAAATATTGGTGGAGGGAAATATGGAAAGTAAGAGAGAGAGAGAGAGAGAGAGAGAGAGAGAGAGAGAGAGAGAGAGAGAGAGAAGCACAGAAAAGAATTGGGGAGGAAATATGGAAAGTAAGGCGAGAGAAAGAAACACATAGAAAAAAAAATTGGGGAGGGAAACATGGAGAGAGAGAGAGAGAGAGAGAGAGAGAGAGAGAGAGAGAGAGAGAGAGAGAGAGAGAGAGAGAGAGAGAATAGCCGAGCGAGCTTTATGCTAATTAGAAAGAGGACCTATAAAATCCATTCATCTCAAGAGTAAAACTATTCCGAGATTTATAGCAGAACTTTCGACGTATTTCAAACGCATCCGGACGAGCGGGAGAATTGGGGCTTCGAGAGATGCACTGGGAGATGAACTTCTTGGGATGCTGCCCGATGCTGCTCGCTGCTGCTGCTACTCGATGCAGCTGCTGCAGCCATGCTATTGCAGCATAGCAGTCGCTTTTGATATAACTTAATAAAAAAAAAAATTAAAAATCCTGTCATCAAATTGCAATCCCTTAAATCATGAAGCAGGGCCCCTGTTGTCGATTGATTGAAAATGAAGTTTTCTCAACGATTTAGAAATTTGTTAAAAAATCATTTTATCTTTTGGTATGTTCGTGTTACTGCTTTCAAAGTGAGAGAAGCTTGATATATATATACATACATACATACATACGCATATATATATACACATATATACAGTATATATATATATATATATATATGTATGTATCTATATATGTATATATATGTGCATATATATGTGTATATATTTATATATGTATATATATATATATATATATATACACACACATATATATATACCTGATTGTACTGGAAGAAAAATATTAAATCCTATCATCAAAAATGCATTCATTTAGTTAAAAACTAAGTTTTCTTGATCACTTTATAAACTTTTTGATCACTTGATCATTTGGTATGTCCGTGTTAGTGCTTTAAAAATAAAGGAAGCTTGGTATCCGATTATAAGCCTTTATACTGTATATGTTTGTAATAAACAAGGAAAAAAATGCGCCGAAGTTTCTTCGGCGCAATCGAGTTTCTATACATCGTATAATCAAGGCCACCGAAAATAGATCTATCTTTCGGTGGTCTCGGTATAATGCCGTATGAGCCGCGGCCCATGATATTCTCGGCCCGCCGTGGTGGCCTGTGTTGTTGTATTGCCAGAATCACGATTATGGCTAAGTTTAACCTTAAAAAAATAAAAACTACTGAGGCTAGAGGGCTGCAATTTGCTATATTTGATGATTGGAGGGTGGATGATCAACATACCAATTTGCAGCCCTCTAGCCTCAGCAGTTTTTAAGATCTGAGGGCGGACAGAAAAAGAGCCGACAGAAAAAAGTGCGGACGGACAAAGCCAGTTTTCTTTTCAGAAAACTAAAAGTAATATTTTTTTTCTCCTTTCATTAAATTTGCAAACCGCAGTTTTTCTAATCGTGCTCGACATTGTTTCTACAACAGCTACGCATTTAGAATACCCATTTGCTATTAGATTGTAAGTTCTTGTTCAGAGAGAGAGAGAGAGAGAGAGAGAGAGAGAGAGAGAGAGAGAGACTAAATTTACACTTCTACAGTCCCCTAATCTATCTTCCTCACAGCTTTTCAATTAGAAGGAAAAAAAAAAGTCCTTTATAAGGAAATTAACTTCTCGATTTCTTCACAGATAAGAAAAAGACAAAAGAGAAAAAAACACAGGAGAGAAAGAAAAAAACTACACCCAAAAAGAGACGAGAGACAGGACGGAAGAAAGAAGAAAGAGTATCCCTAATCTGGAGGAAAAAATGGTTAATTAATCCTCTAGAATTCGGGCTCCCTTTTCCCGTCTCTGCATTTATTCGAAGAGCAATCGAGGCCAGTTCGGTCCTGAGGAGGAGGAGGAGGAGGAGGAGGAGGAGGAGGAGGAGGAGGAGGAGGAGGACCACCGCCGGTGGTTTTCGAGGGCCCTCGAGACCAGTCCATCCCAGAAAGAGTCTCAGAGACCAGATGGTCTCGAGGGATTTGCCAGCAAGCTTCGCGGAGCCTATAGCTAGCGCTGCCTGGAATCACTTATCAGAAAGTTTTCGCAAGGCGACTCTGGTTACTTTGCAAGATGAAGCTGCTAATTTTCTGTCCATTATTATTATTATTATTATTATTATTATTATTATTATTATTATTATTATTATTATCAGTCTTGGAATGGAGAAACAAATCCACAGTTATGTATGGGTACATAATATATTCTAAAAATAAATCTCTACAGGTTTACTTTTATTTTTAAACATATGTAATTGTGGATTTATTTCTCCATTTCAAGACTCATGCTACTATGAACATTTGTTGTTGTTGTTGTTATTATTATTATTATTATTATTATTATTATTATTATTATTATTATTATTATTATAACCGAAAACCGAACATGAGATCTCTGAGTGGCGAGTT
>NC_089770.1:5841000-5846000 GCF_040412425.1 Macrobrachium rosenbergii | reverse complement strand
TCCAAAGGCCATCTCTTGAACGTTCCATTCAAGAAGGCCGCCGGCGACGGCGCGGAGTTCATCCTGCAGGAGACGCGAGGTGGTCATTCTGCATGACCAATTCGCTGGAAGGGCGTCCCCGTCGCATAAAGGAATTGGGTCGGTTGTCGCGTCGCCACAGAGGGCAGACCGAGATGTCTTTTATGTCCGTCGTATTCTCCGGTTGTTTGTCAAAAAAGCGGCGCTTGGCTGGTCTGTCCTCGTCTTGACAGACGGGGGAGAAAGGAGAGTGAAGCATCTCAGGTAGAAGCATTTACAGGTAAAGTGGGGTGGAGGGGGGTGTCTTTTGTGTAGCGTGTGTGATTGTTGTTCGATTCTACGGAAAAACACGTTGTATGTGTGTGTGTGTGTGTGTGTGTGTGTGTGTGTGAGAGAGAGAGAGAGAGAGAGAGAGAGAGAGAGAGAGAGAGAGAGAGAGAAGCTATGTGAATTCTGACTTTCACAAACCAAAGATCTAGAATATTTCATAAAAAAATATTCAACTCTAAAAGCGATATAGAATAAAACAATAACGAATAAAATCTGCGAATAACAGAATGCAACGAAGAGTTAAAGATTTCTCAAAACACCCGGCGCAAAAAATAAAGAAAAAAAAAAAATAAAAAGCACAAGATCCCAAAGCACTGAGACTCACAAAATCAGACCCATGATTTTAACAGCTCGTAAACCTTTTATCTCGAACAAGAAGAGTACTACATTCTGTCGTCTGGTATTTTTATTGCTCTCTAATTAATTAGGACTGTGTCTGTTACACTGTTAACGGGCGATTGTCTACTTGATTGGAAACACCTTTGCGTCAAGGTGAAAAATCGGAGTCATTTTCCATTCGGGGATATAATGTGTTGGATGGAGCGAAAAGTGTCGATTGAACTAAATTACTCCGAGCGAAAATGTCGGCTTTTTCTTGTGGAATTAAACCTCTCTCATTTCTCAAAAGTGGTGTTCACTTCTCTCTCTCTCTCTCTCTCAACTACTGACAGTGGCTAATGTACTAAATTCATTGAAATAATATGTAAGTTATTTGTCAAAATATATACTGTCGTATCGTATATACAAAAGGTGGTAATCAAGCATCAAGTATTCTCTCTCTCTCTCTCTCTCTCTCTCTCTCTCTCTCAACCACTGACAGTGGCTAATGTACTAAATTCATTGAGATAGGATATGTTATTCATCAAATATATACGGTCATATCATATAAACAAAAGGGGGTAATCAAGTATCCCCTCTCTCTCTCTCTCTCTCTCCTATCCTCTTTCTCTCTCTCTCTCTCTCTCTCTCTCTCCCTTCTGTGTGTGTATGTATGTGTGTGTGTGTGTGTGACTCTGTTACCGAATCCTTCGTTAGGCCCCAGAAAAAAGCGAGAATTTTCTCCCCCGGAATTCCGTTCCAATAATGAAAAACAACGGGGCCACAGAATCACACGCGGTATTCCAAATGCTTCAGAAAAGCGGCCGTGTTCTGGCGCCGAGTAGAAAATAGGTTTTCGAAGCCATTTTTTGAAAGTCGCCGGGAACGGAAAATGGAGAATTAGATTTGGATGCTTTTACAGATGCCGGATACATATCTCCAAAGGGGAACACGAAAGAAAGGCAGGAAATCCTATATGTATTTTGTTTTACGGATGCATATTCTGGAACGAAGTTGCCTCTATGCCGTCGGGGAAATCTCAATTCCTATGGCTGTGTTGCGCACGCACACACACACACTTATACTCGTAAATATTCATACACAAATACACACATATATCAATAGAGACATACATACATTCATACATGTATATATGTATGTATATATATATATAATATATATATATATATATATATATATATATGTATACATATATATATATATATATATATATATATATATATATATATATATATATATATATATATATATATATATATATATATATATATATATATATATATATATAAAATGTATGTATGTGTGTACTAATAAATATACAGCCTATAATAATAATAATAAATAATAATAATAATAATAATAATAATAACGAAAACAAAAACCAAAACCAAACGCAAAATAAAAATATTCATCAAACCAAAACAACAAAAAATGAGCAGAAACCCCACCACCGGCGAACCTCAAAAACCGATAAAAAAAGAAAAAAAAAAATAAAAAAGCGAATAAAAAGAACGAGAAGAGCGAAAATTGAAACTCCCTTGCTTTGGGCATTGTTAAGTTAAGCCTTTGAGAATAACAAGTTTCATAACCTTCTAAATCCCGAAGCACAAAGGAATATTCGCGAAAGGATATAACGGAAACTTCTCCGCCAGTTCGCGCTCTTGGCCAAAAAGGAACGCGGCTGGCTGCCGAGGGAAAAAGACCGAGAGAGAGAGAGAGAGAGAGAGAGAGAGAGTGGGTGTTGTAGAGGAGAGGCAGAGCTGTTTGGGAAGGGGAAAGATAAGATGAGAGAGAGAGAGAGAGAGAGAGAGAGAGAGAGTGGGTGAAGTAGAGGAGAGGCAGAGCTGTTTGAGAGAGAGAGAGAGAGAGAGAGAGAGAGAGAGAGAGGAGATTGTAAAGGAAAGACAAGGCTGTTTGGGAAAGGAGAGAGAGAGAGAGAGAGAGAGAGAGAGAGAGAGAGAGAGAGAGAGAGAATAAGTATTCGTAGAAATCGTTCCCGGCGCACATTTTACAACTGAAGCATTTTAGGGATCCCTTTCATGCCTCCTGGTTCGAGGCGCTTATCAGATCGAGGTTCCGCTGGCCTTCAAGGCCCCACTTGCAGCGGTGGAATCAGATGCAAGGGATAAAGTGTCTCTCTCCCTCTCTCTCTCTCGGTTAACGGCTAACTTGTATGCATGACAATATCAGGAAAATTAGACGCGCGGGTGGGAATGACCTCTAAATTGAGCATGGTTGTCTCTCTCTCTCTCTCTCTCTCTCTCTCTCTCTCTCTCTCTCTCTCTCTCTCAGCCTTCTCCAAACAGCCTTGGCATTTCCTTTACAATATCCCCCCTCCCCCTCTCTCTCTCTCTATTTGTCTCTTTTTCTCTGCTAACTGCTAGTTCAGAAGGGTGGGTGAAAATGAGCATGATTATCCATCTTTTTATTTATCTTTCCATCTCTCTCTCTCTCTCTCTCTCTCTCTCTCTCTCTCTCTCTTCTCTCTCTCTCTCTCTCTCCTTTCAGGTATTAACAAACAATCTAAAGACAGAAAAGTAAAGTTAATAGGCACTTTCGTTTTTTCAACAGCTGAATTGCGGATGAACATCCTGCTTAGTAAAACTTTTGCAACGTTAGCATCTTTGTACACCTCTCTCTCTCTCTCTCTCTCTCTCACTCTCTCTCATACACATACAAACCCACGCACGCACGCGCGCGCGCACCCGTGCATACTCCCACAAACACACGACATCCCCCGCATCAATACACATTCGAAAATGCAAGATGCAAAACCATTCAAAATCCATAAGGGCCGCGCCTGGTAAACGTAAGCTTCCATTGGCAATTTGTGAATGAATTTTTTAAAAGGAAGGAGCCGAAGAGAGAGAGAGAGAGAGAGAGAGAGAGAGAGAGAGAGAGAGAGAGAGAGAGAGAGAGAGAGAGAGAGAGAGAGAATAACTAAAAATACAGAAGTAATAAATTCGGTAAATGAAAAGCTTGACAGCGTAAGAAAAAGTTATTTTTCGCGCTTTTTACTTATTTTTTTTTAATGAGTCTTTTACACCGGAAACTTCATCTTTATCTGTATTTAATTCTGATAATTTTTTAAAATTAATTTTTAGGTGAATAAACAAAAACAAAGTTTGCGAAATATGGGATGTGATCGATCTTCTCCTGAATATATAGATGAAATTTTAAAGACGTATCATACATACATACATACATGCCTTTTCGTTTTTTTTTTTGACTGCTGAATTGTGGATGAATATCCTGCTTAGTAAAACCCGTAACGTAAGCCACTTTATGCACCTACTACGAAGAAGGCTTAGATCTCTCTCTCTCTCTCTCTCTCTCTCTCTCTCTCTCTCTCTCTCTCTCTCTCTCTCTCTCTATATATATATATATATATATATATATATATATATATATATATATATATATACGAAGCATAAAAAATATGATTTAAGACCGCCATACTTTGAGAGGATCTTGTAAACGTTACGTCATTCTAAAATGCACAGGCTTAAATCGCATTCAATACAGGAATACTGAAATGAAAAATTCAAACATTAAAATACATCATTTTAATATGTATGTAGACCTTAGAGAACATTCAAAGTCATAATAATAAAATTTTTAAAAAGAAACCATCGTAATCTAAAAAATAAAAATGGGGAAAAAAGGAAGATTTGAAACATTAAAACAACCATATATGTTTATAAACATCAACATTTGTCTCCTAAAGAAACTATCGCAATCTAAAAATAAATAAACAAGTACAAAATGTGCGGAAGTTTCTTCGGCGCACACGAGTTTTCTGTACAGCGTATAATCAAGGCCACCGAAAACAGATCTAGCTTTCGGTGGTCTCCGTGCAATGCTGTACGAGCCGCGGTCCATGAAACTTTAACCACGGCACGGTGGTGGCCTGTCCTATATCGTTGCCAGAAGCACAATTATGGCTAACTTTAACCTTAAATCAAATAAAAACTACTGAGGCTAGAGGACTGCAATTTGGTATGTTTGACGATTGGAGGGTGGATGATCAACATACCAATTTGCAGCCCTCTGGCCTCAATAGTTTTCAAGATCTGAGGGCGGACAGAAGAAGTGTGGACGGACAGACAAAAATAGCCATCTCTATAATAGTTTTCTTTCTGAAATATTAAAACATCCACATTCGCTTATAAACATCAACATCTCCCTCCTGAAGGAAACCACCGTAATCTAAAAAATATAAATAAATAAATATATAAATAAAAAAATAAAAAAATCTGTAAAACATTCATATTCGCCTCTTACCGGACGGCAGCGAGATCAAATTCAGTGCA
>NC_089770.1:5833500-5838500 GCF_040412425.1 Macrobrachium rosenbergii | reverse complement strand
CATTAAATTCTTTTTAAACAAACATTTTCTTACACAATCAAACTTCATTTCCAAAACTTCCCCCAACCAATTCCCCTTACACACATTCACTGACGTCTAATTCTCCCATTCCTATATATGTTGTAACTCAGACCACTCACGTATATTTGCATTCTGTGACGGGCAGAGTGGACTGGGTGGCCAGCACACGGGCTCGTTCAGAACGGAATCAATTTTCTGTCACAATAGAGGGCGGTTTATTACACACCCCGACACGCACACCATAAGTAAGAGTAAGCAGACGCCAACATAAAACTCCCCAAAAACACACACGCGCGCGCAAAAGAAAAATGCATTAAAACACACACGGGCTGGGAGCGATTCATGTCGATGCACTGCACGCGAATACGTCCTGTATCACGGCGCACAGCGTGCATGTGTATATTATTGGAACGCGCGGTGGTTTTATAATTTATATACGTGAGCAATTATACATTCGTCGCGGCACAGTCCCTCTCTCTCTCTCTCTCTCTCTCTCTCTCCTCTCTCTCTCTCTCTCTCTCTCTCGCAAATATACATACATACATACACACACATATATATATACTGTATATATTACATATATGCATATATATATGTGTGAATTTTTGTCACCTATACACGTGTGTTTTTCTGCATTATCACAGTTACTAAGCTAATGCTATCATTTAAAATCGAATTCACTATACCTTGGGAATAATTTACACTGAAATGGAATGACAACTTGAAGTGCACATACAGTATATATATATATATATATATATATATATATATATATATATATATATATATATATATATATATATATATATATACATATACTCGTATATATTAGCTTTGTAAATACACATAAATTCATATATAGTCAAGTGAATAAAAAGTAAACTAAATAATTATCCACAAAATAAATAAGAACGAGGGTTAAATTATCGGTTCAACTGAATATATATGCAAGCTTCTTAAACGCAGACAGCTCCACTTACTTGATTATTGGTAAACAAATAATTATCTTTTTTGTTTGCCAGTTGTGAAATCACCTAAGTAATTTTTAAACTAATTATCTCCTAAAAATGCCATCACATTTCACTTAACTTTGAAGTATATAACTCTATGATTTGTACTAACAGCCTCGACAGATATCAGAATCGCAATTCTTTCATCACAAAATATAAAGAGAATATATAGAGAATGAAAAAGGAAATTGAACATTATTTCCAGCGATTCGGCCCTGAAAATAAATCTCTGAAACTTGCATTACATTGCAATGGAACCTCTAATACAAGCCTATTTTCCATTGCTTGCGTAGTTCATTGTCGGCGCCTTTTAACGACTTATAACAAAAGAGGAATGTTTTCCACGAAATAAAAAAAAAGGACAATGAAGAGGACAATAAAGAAGACATGTAAAAATAATGAAAGGAATGGAGCCTTAAATAGTCCCATTTTGACCATCATCGTACAACAAAAAAGATTTTTTTTTATATAAAATAAAAAAAGGAGAATTGAGAAGACAATCAAGAAGACATACGAAAATAATGAAACGGATAGAGAATAATCAAGAAGACATACAAAAAAATAATGAAACGAATCGAGCCAAAACAGTCCCATCGCATTCTGAATGGGCGAACATTATTCCAGGGCGCGCGGACCCTTAAACCCCAAATGCTGAATGAACATCGGAATAAATCTAATTTCCGGAACTGTCTTTCAAATGGATTTCGCGTCCGTCAGATGTACGTAAAACACGGCGTGCCCCCGCCCGGCCCCGCCCCCATTATAATGAAGGCCACGTTATTAAATTAATTACCCGAAAAGCCAAACGGACAGCTTTTGACAGCGCTTATTACCAGCGCGGAGAGATAACAGCAGCGTCCCACAATAACTATCTGGTGTTGCTGTTATCGTTTTAATGCTGTTCTTTTTAATTTTTTTTTACTGGATGTGATGGACACCAGTAGGCAATTAACACTTAGTGTTGTGTAGAGCAACTTTTTTTTTTTTTTTTTTTACGATAGTTTACTTTCTACATTCGGCCGTTCCCATGTTTTATACGCGCGAAGTAATTACATCTTCAAACAACACCTGTTGACCCCTCTCTCCCTCTCTCTCTCTCTCTCTCACTCTCTCTCTCTCTCTCTCTCATGCTCCTACCCAAACGAGCAGCACGATTTTTTCCGGGGGCAAAGTGGGGGGCGGGGCCATAAATGGGCGTTGAGGGACATTTTTTGACCGATACCGAAAAATAAAAAATCTTTTAAATCTCTCTCTCTCTGTCTCTCTCGCTCTCTCTCTCTCACCCATGCTCCTACCCAATCGAGTAGCGGTGTTTTCCAGGGGAGAGGAAATAGGTGGGCGTTGAGAGACATTTTCTGACCGATAACGAAAGAAAATAAAAAAAATCTTTTTAAATCTCTCTCTCTTTCTCTCTCTCACCCATACTCCTACCCAACCGAGCAGTGGTGTTTTCCAGGGGAGAGGAAAGAAAAAAAAAATTGTTTTTAAATCTCCTGCGATAATCGATACTTCTCTATCCGGGATCGACTCCGTCACGATTGAGCGATCGGTGCATTTTTGGGGATATTGATCGATAATGAATTCGAGTTACTCGAAGCTCCGGTCTGAATGCCGGAAATTCTCTAACCACGCCTCCCTCCCCGGGCCTGTTACATTACACAGGCTCATAACTTCCATGTTTATTGTCCTTGTTGTTGATACCTTTCGTTTGTGCGGTAATGTGGTGTATTAGGATTTATTGGCATGTGACTGCTTTCAATTGTTCCCTCGGGTATGCGCGCACATATGCGCGCACACACACACACATATATATACATATATATAGTATATACATTATATATAGTGTGTATATATATATATATATATATATATATATATATATATATATATATAATTTATATATATACATTATACACACACACACATATATATATATATATATATATATATATATATATATATATATATATATACACATACATATATATACATATATATGAATCGGGTACAACTATTTCATAAAAAATTATGAAAATCTCACGGAAAGAATGAAAATGAAAAGATTTTGATAAAATACAAGAAAATACAACCAGAAAAGTGGAAGTTTCAAAGGTTAGTGTATGGTCACGAACAGTCAACTAACCACCCCATTTCAAGGGATTATTCTATTCTACAAATCACCTCCATTTTTCTTTCCAAATTCTTCCCATCTTCACACAATTTTTGCTTCCTTTGCTTCTTTTCAACCGATGAAGAGGCAGCCTTTGCTGACTTACCTGCAAAAGAGAGAATGAAAAAATTAAGTACATTATAGAGTACATGTATTAAGTTACAGCAAAACTAAGATAGGAGAAAAGCCCAAGTATATTATCGGTAAATGTATTAAGTTACAGCATAACTAAGATAGGAGAAAAGCCCAAGTATGTTATAGGTAAATGTATTAAGTTAAAGAAGAATCCAAGTATATTATAGGTGAATGTATTAAGTTAAAGAAAAACTATAAAAAATATTGCAATAAAAATCACATCATGTTGCCAACAATATTTTTAATTTGGTTTGATTTTTAGCAAAATAAATTCCTAAACTACTTTATTTTATTTTTTGGGAAGTATATTTATTTTCTAATATTTAAAGAAATTTACTCTTGAAAACACTATTTATCGGCCGTTTTTTATGACGAATATTACTAAACCCTCGAAGATTACAGCGCTGTACTATGGATTACATATTACGCCCCCATATTTACTGTGCCTAATTATTATGCTGTAATAATTTAAAATAACAGTGCATTTTCGTATCGAAATAAATCACTATCATCGACATTCCTGAAAACACAAATAACTTACATGAGACGCATATTACATAAAATGACATATTTTTAAGCAACAGTAAAGTGAAAAAATTATCCGAGATCATCGATTCCTCTTAAAAATTGATCAAAATACCAATAATCTACACTTCTTCAATCACCATACAGGCGTACCAACCATACAATTTCCTTAACCACAGGTCTGCCAACCTTTCCGTTTTCGCAAACTACGCGTCTTACCAACCTTACCTTTCCCAAATTACAAGTCTGCCAACCCTACGTTTTCCCCATATATTATCAACCTAATCTTTTATAGAGAGAACGCAGTCCGACCTTTCCATTTCCCTAAGTAAAGGTTTAACAGACAATACGTCTGTTTATTGATATAAACAAAATTATGCCAGCTAATACATTTTGTTTATTGATATAAACGTAAAACATGACTTCGTTATATGTGTACTGAAAATCGATAATTTAAGTTTTTTTGGGAAAAAATGAGTCTATACTACTATATCGATTTAAAATATGTCTAGTTTCCGAACTAATGGCTAAAAATAATTTAATTTCACTTAAGAAGCCAAATTCACGTTATCTTCCCACACCACACACAAAAATATTCCTCTTGGCACGAAATATCAGGATGCACCTGATAAGTTTTTGGATAAAAAATGACTGTTTAATACTAAATCGATGAAAAATATGCATTGAGTTCCCGAAAAATGGCTAAAAATAATTTATCTTCACTTTAGGATGAAACTAAAATTCAGGTTGTCTAACCACACTTATATATAAAAAAGTATTATTGTCACTGAAGAAAGAAACTAGAATTCATGCTGTCTAACCACACTTACAACTGCAAAGTACCCTTGCCAGGTGAGACCAGGATACACCTGAGATTGGTAACGCTGTCCGGGACCACTCCTCCCTGATGACGTGATTCGAACGTGTTCAAGAGCTCAAGTCGTGTACATCCTATTGGATTTGCAGTCGTTATCGATATTCAAATGTCACTTCAAAGCACTTATGTGACAATCTTATGCATTTATGTAGACATACTTCTTACACACACGTCCACACACACGCAGAGACGTACAGACACACGGCCAACATGCGCACACACACACACACACACACACACATATATATATATATATATATAT
>NC_089770.1:5823500-5831000 GCF_040412425.1 Macrobrachium rosenbergii | reverse complement strand
ATCTCCTGACGGTGGAACGTCACACAACAAAGGACGTTCCCTCTGGTTATTCGGCCATAAGGTGTCCCCATCAGGATGAGATAGTGCGACGCAGAAGGAGGCACAGAAGTTCGGAAGAGGATGTTTCGACGATGTGGAGTGGGCACCGGAAGGGCTTGGGTGTTTCTGGCTAAATAATTTTTTTTTTTCTTGTTGTTGTGATACATATTATTAAATTTCCTTTAGACGTTTCTATTGGGTTAATGATGGATATATTTGTAAACGTCGTAAGAAGAAGTAAAATGGCATACCGTTAAGATTTTGGAAATAGACAATTATTAAATTTATATAAGTATGTATGAGTCGGAAATTTATTTGTGTATGTATGTATGAGAGTCAGAAATTTATGTATGTATGTGATTCAAATTTATGTATATATGTATGAGTCAGAAATTTATGTATGTATGTATGTATGAGAGTCAGAATTTTATGTACGTATGTATGTTATGTATTTGAGTCCGAAATTTATGTATGTACGTGAGTCAGAAATTTATGTATGTAAGTGAGTCAGAAATTTATGTATGTATTTATGTATGAGTCAAATTTATTCATGTATGAGAGTCAGAAATTTATATATGTAAGTATGTATGAGTCAGAAATTTATGTATGTAAGTATGTATGTGAGTCAGAAATTTTTATGTATATATATATATATATATATATATATATATATATATATATATATATATATATATATATATACATATATATATATATATATATATATATATATATATATATATATATATACTGTATATAAATATATTACATATATATACATACAGAATGTGAGTATGTCTTCAACATGGTCAGGACACACAGGAGCTCTCAGCATCACGCATAAACCCTTCAACCATGAAATCACCGATCTGCACATGTAATATTCGACAAAGTCCAGCGTCAATTTCAAAATCCGGCAGCATCTGGGTATGAATCCGTTGAAACCCAAATTGATACCCAAGCTGATAGGAGACCAGCTGCGGCGCTTTACTGTCAAGTGCTGCGTGGGATCAGAGGACCCGCACGACCGCCAACTGATCTATTTGGTTTTACAAACTGGGAGTTCGAATGCCGTAGTAATATTGTAATATTCATAACCACTTGTTATCGCCTGCTCTGCTGCCTGCTAGCTGCTACCTGGGGTCACATTCGGCCGTGACCTGGAACGACCTTTAAAGCGAGTGGCTCATTCGTTGGGAATAGATACAAGGATGAGGCGAGTGTTGATACGCGAATACAGTCTTCGCTACAATTAGCGCATGGCCGACGCGTCCTCTCGCACGCCATATGCCAACACCCAAGTGAGTCACGAGGAGGGTTTGGTCTGTAAAATAAAAGGAGAACCGCCGGGGCCGCCAACGTAAGCTTTGGTTTGAAGGCTGGAAATGTGACACGTCAAGCACAAAAAAATCCTTTAAAAGTTAATGAGAATTTTCAAAGCAGACATATATGAGTAGGAGATACGTGGGTTGGGAAAGTTGGTTCCATATTAATTTTACAACACTCTGGCGTGTGTCATTGTTCGTCCAAGTTTTTTTGGAACGACTGGGGAAGCATACAAAGAGAACGATATATTTATAAAAAAGAAGGAAAAAAGGAATGTTTGATGAGTTACACATGGTATAATTGCTAGTTTGGATAGTGACTGACACACACACACTGGCCATTGAAGATAATAATGACGAATGCATTGTTAATAAGTCATAATGAGTCCGCAAGAGAGAAATGGCGTTATATATAACGGACCAGCGTCACTGCGTATGTGAATCGTTCCGGAACAAAGGTAAGCAAATTATTGGTGTTCCTGCCATTACAAGAACAAGACATGTCCGAAAAACACTAATGTTTTGGACGATTGCGTCATGCAGAGACAAACACCACTGCAGGTCGAAGGACATAAAACTTCATGGAAAACGAAATAAAACTTCATGGCGAATACGCAGTTTATACTATCTACGATTTACAACTTCAGAACCGGGCTATTTATAACTTCGCGCCCAGCGATATATAGCAACATGTAAAACGATGAATAACCTCTTTGAAGAATGATATACACACACTTTCACGTAGGATATTCTTCATAGAGAACGCGACGTTACGCTTGAAAGCTTAATCGAATTTTTTTATCTAACATGACCTACAGTATTTTAGTGAAGAAAAACTTACTTTTTTTTTCTAACATGACTTAGTTTAGTGAAGATAAACTTGTAAAGTTTATCTTCACAATGACTGTTAAGACTCTTACCTATAATCTCATCTTTTTAGTATCTATCATCTCTTCTCTCTCTCTCTCTCTCTCTCTCTCTCTCTCTCTCTCTCTCTCTCTCTCTCTACATTTTTTATTCCATTTCTTTCATGCGCAGCATCTTCAATCATCAGCCTAACTCACATCTCCGTGGAGGGAAATATGTCTTTTTTATTTCTTTTTTTATCTGGTGAATAATTATCCGGTTGACAGCTTAAATCTCTTAAGAAAGAATTGTCTTTTTTATGTGGTTTGTATAAATTCCTGTCAATCGTTGCATCTGTAGCCATCCCAAAATATTTCGTTCCTGTCAATCGTTGCATCTGTAGCCATCCCAAAATATCTTTTGATTCCTGTCAATAATTGCATCTGTAGCCATCCCAAAATATCTTTTGATTACTGTCAATAATTGCATCTGTAGCCATCCCAAAATATCTTTGAATTCTTTTCAATCATTATAATATCTATAGCCATCTCAAAATATCTTTTGATTCTTGTCAATCGTTGCATCTGTAGGCATCTCAAAATATCTTTTGATTCCTGTCAATCATTGCATCTGTAACCATCCTAAAATATCTTGATTCCTGTCAATTGTTTCATCTGTAACCATCCCACAAATATCTTTTGATTCCTGTCAATAATTGCATCTGTAGCCATCCCAAAATATCTTTGAATTTTTCTGTCAATCATTATATATATCTATAGCCATCTCAAAACATCTTTTGATTCCTGTCAATCATTGCATCTGTAGCCATCTCGAAATATCTTTTGATTCCTGTCAATCGTTGCATCTGTAACCATCCCAAAATATCTTTTGTTGATTCCTGTAGCCATCCCAAAATATCTTTGAATTTCCCAATCATTATATATAGCCATCCCAAATATCTTTTGATTCCTGTCAATCATTATATCTGTAACCATCTCAAAATATCTTTTGATTCCTGTCAATTGTTCCATCTGTAGCCATCTCAGAATATCTTCTGATTCCTATCAATCGTTGCATCTGTAACCATCTCAAAATATCTTTTGATTCCTGTCAATCATTGTATCTGTAACCATCCCAAAATATATCATTTGATTCCTGTCAATCACTTAATCTGTAACTTTCCCAAAATATCTTTTTGATTTCCTGTCAATCGTTGCATCTGTAGCCATCTCGAAATATCTTTTGATTCCTGCCAATCATTGCATCTGTAGCCATTTCAAAATATCTTTTGATTCCTGTCAATTGTTGCATCTGTAGCCATCTGAAAATATCTTTTGATTCCTGTCAATTGTTGCATCTGTAACCATCTCAAAATATCTTTTGGTTCCTGTCAATCGTTGCATCTGTAACCATCCCAAAATATCTTTTGATTCCTGTCTGTAACCATCTCAAAATATCTTGATTCCTGTCAAATCATTGCATCCTGTAGCCATCTCAGAAATATCTTTTGATTCCTGTCAATTGTTACATCTGTAGCCGTCAAAATATCTTTTGATTCCTGTCAATTGTTGCATCTGTAGCCATCTCAAAATATCTTTTGATTCCTGTCAATCACTGCATCTGTAGCCATCTCAGAATATCTTCTGATTCCTGTCAATCATTGCATCTGTAGCTATCCCAAAATATCTTTTGATTCCTGTCAATTGTTGCATGTTACCATCCCAAATATCTTTTGATTCCTGCCAATCGTTGCATTTGTAACATCCTAAAATATCTTTTGATTCCTGTCAATCATTGCATCTGTAGCCATCTCGAAATATCTTTTGATTCCTGTTAATTGTTGCATCTGTAGCCATCACGAAATATCTTTTGATTCCTGTCAATCACTGCACCTGTAGCCATCCCAAAGCATTTTAGAATGCCCGTCAATCTTTGCATCTGTAGCCATCCCAAAATATCTTTTGATTCCTGTCAATTGTTGGATCTGTAGCCATCCCAAAATATCTTTTGATTCTGTCAATCTTTGCATCTGTAGCCACCTGCCTGTCTCTGGCCTGTCAATCTTTGCATCTGTAGCCACCTGCCTGTCTCTGGCGATCGAGTGGCCGAGAGTTGTGAAATTCTGTCTCTCGTCTCGCTCATATTTCCATTTCTGATGAATTGCCACAAGTTACAAACTTCAATCACTATTGAGAGAGCAAACTCAAATGTTCCTTTTTCAAACAACTTTCTTTTTTTCATTTTTTTTTTTTTTACCCGGCACTGCTTTTAATCACTCGCCGCGCGACGGAATCCAACAGCGAGAAATATTCCCGCGAATAAAGTATTTCCCCTCACGTAAAATATTCTCGTCAATATTTCTCCCAATATCCTCTCGATGAAAACTATAAATCGGAGTTAGAAATTCTGTCGCTCTTTTCATTTTTATATAATCGCTGCTGGAAGGAGATTGCAAAAATAAAAAAAAAGTGTTGCAACGGAGGTTTTTTCTCGTTTTTTTTTTCTGTGGGTGCAGAGACAAGGAAAAAAGATTAAACACAGTCATCAGCAGAAGTTTCTTTCAATATAAAAGAAATTTGCATCTGAATGCCCTGCCGCCTCGCCAGTTCATTTGCCCCCTTTTCATAAGTCTACCTTTTCTTTATCACGGCTCATCCCAGCGGCACGCGTGGCTACCCCGCAGAGAGAGAGAGAGAGAGAGAGAGAGATTTGGATACAGACATACTTATTCGCATAAATAGATAGAGGCCGTGACACGCACACATGCAGAAAGAGAGAGAGCTGAGATGGTTGAGAAATGTAGATTTGGGAAGAGAGAAATAGGTAGGTACTGGCATACACGTATGTGAGAGAGAGAGAGAGAGAGAGAGAGAGAGAGAGAGAGAGAGAGAGAGAGAGAGAGAGAGAACACTTACGATATGAGAAGCACAAACGCCATACTAATAGGCAACACGCGCTCGCTCACAGATGCATACGGCATTGCCAAGGTAGTGATGCAACAACTCTAAGCATCCCCGTGAGCTATGCAAAAATGAACGCGTTCAGCAGATGACTCGTCTTGCCCCCTTCCCCCCCAACACAAGTGTGACAGGGTCGCTTCCGGTCCTTGACAGACGCCTTAAAGGAGAAACTTTTTCTAAATGAGATACTGGGCAACAGAAGCTGGGGGTTTACACATACACACACAAACACACACACACAGTATCTAGACACGAGGAAAGTGAGGAAAAGAGTGCGAGATCTTTCGCTTTTGCTCTACGGCGTTTTCAAGTAACGGCAAAATATCTTCCAATAGTTTCTTTCGACTGGTTTGTACCTTTTTCTTGGCAAAATACCTTGTTTATATATAATATCATATTGTTATCGTGAAAGAAGTTTTATATAAATACATAACGTATGTATATATATATGTATATATATATATATATATATATATATATATATATATATATATATATATATATATATATATATATAAATATAAAGCCAAAAATACCCACCATCTATTCACTATACCTAGGGACAGCTTATTCTCAAAGTGGATTACATGTGATTGGATTACATATCCGACAAGCAAACCTACTATTTCCGGGATTCGAGCCCATGCCTGGTCAGTGTGGTGCACTGACCATAATACAGCTAATTCTCTATGGATGAAAGTTACTCACTCCCCCAGGTACATTTGAGCTCGAGGTTGGTGATGCGTTTGTGGCTTAGTGCTTGAAAATCTAACGGTTTTGGAAATAGATAAACAAATGGAAAAAGTCTGTTGAAAACATTCCTTCAGTCGAACAGCGTTTGGTTTATGCTCAATTCGTCTGTGCATAAACAACGGCAGATTATGTATGGAAATGAAAGGCACGCAAACAGGAAGGAACAAGAAAAAAAAAATGATCTTGTGATTTTAAATGCTACTTTAACGTGACAACCAACTGATTAAAATCAAAACAAAAGAAACAAGTAAAATCGAGTTTTCTGTACAGCGTATAATGCTGTATAAAACTTTCAGACACGGCCCATGAAACTCTTCGCCTCGGCCCATGAAACTTAGCCACGGTCTGGTGGCGGCCTGTGTTATTGGTACCTATAGCTGTGCCATAAGTACGATTATGGCTAACTTTAACCTTTAATAAAAACAAAAAACTACTAAGGCTAGGGGGCTGCAATTTGGTATGTTTGATGACTGGAGGGTGGATGACCAACATACCAATTTGCAGCCCTCTAGCCTCAGTAGTTTTTAAGACCTGAGGGCGGACGGGAAAAGTGCGGACGGACAGAGAAAGCCATCTCAATAGTCTTCTTTTACAGTAAACTAAAACGAAAAAATAACTCGTTCATTGTCAGCTGCCACATTTCATCTGACGAAAAACAATTCAACTTTGTCATTTTAAGTGAAGTTAATGTAAAAGGATGAAACTAAATGAAAAATTTCATTCAGCATCGTATGCGCATGCGCAATACGATGCACTAGCCAGTCTGGTGTTTATGGGTGAAGGCATTAGCAATTATTATTTTGTATTACATGCAAAATGTACCCCTTATTTGATGGCAATGTGAGCAACTGTAACCTAAACAGATTATGCACATTCAAAATAAACTTATTTTTGTTTCATATTCGTTTTGAATCCTTTTACAATTAACGTAGGTTTACTAAACTTCCTAAAACATAAGATTGAACGAATAGATTCAAAACAGACAGAAAAAGAAAAACGCCATTCATCGCCAACTGCCACACTTCATCTGACTAAATCATCCGGTGGGAAAGTGCCTCCGGGAAAGTGTCCCAGCAGGAGGCGCCCGACATATACGCTACGCTCGCTCTACCTGACGACGAAACAGCAGCCCCTCACTCAACAGGTGTTGGGCGGAACCTCTCCGGACCGGCAGAAGAAGAATCAACACCGCTGCTGCCTGGTGAATGTGTGCGGCTGGTGGGAGACGAGGAGGTTGGATTTTGGTGGGAGAAACGACGCAAAAGGGGATCGGCTGGGAGACGCGATGACAGGTGGTGTCCGAGGCTTCGACCCGACTGGACAAGGACACACCACCCAACCTCCTACGCTCCTTCGGAAGAAGATGAGACTGCGGGTATAGCTGCTATAGCAGCGATGCTAATCCTTACAGTAGTAGTGTAGGGGCTTGGGTATCTGAGAGTCCTATAGGACCCAGGGGTGAGAGGGTTCTTAGGGCCTTCGGAAGAAGATGAGACGGCGGGTATAGCTGCTATAGCAGCGATGCTAATCCTTACAGTAGTAGCGTAGGGTACCTAAAAATCCTATAGGTCCCAGGG
>NC_089770.1:5803500-5818500 GCF_040412425.1 Macrobrachium rosenbergii | reverse complement strand
TGTGAAGGAAACAACGCCTTTAAGACCAGCATCCCAAAGTGTTAAAAGTATGGCCAACCGCTGTTGCGTTCAGGGAGTGGGTATTGCAAACTGTGGATCGTTGACATTTATACAAAATTTCTCTCTCTCTCTCTCTCTCCCTCTCTCTCTCTCTCTCTCAAACAAATACACACCTTTATGAGAACCTCTATTTATGTACAACATATATACATATACTCACACAAACGTGCAAACATTCTCTCTCTCTCTCTCTCTCTTTCAGATACACATCTTTATTATCTATTATGAAAACAACTACATGTACAACACACACACACACGCAAACATTCATTCTTTCTCTCTCTCTCAAACATCTCCTCTCTCTCTCTCTCTCTCTCTCTCTCTCTCTCTCTCTCTCTTGATCTAGAGGATACACACACCTTTATATATTAGGGAAAAACTACGTATGTACAACACAAACTCACAAATACACACACGCAAACATTCATTCTCTCTCTCTCTCCCTAATGGATACACACCTTTATCTATCATGAAAATCAACTACATATGTACAACAGAAACACATACCCACACACTCACGCAAACATTCTCTCTCTCTCTCTCTCTCTCTCTCTCTCTCTCTCTCTCTCTCTCTCTCTCTCTCTCTCTCTCTCTCTCTCTTGATCTAGAGGATACACACACCTTTATATATTAGGAAAAACTACGTATGTACAACACAAACTCACAAATACACACACGCAAACATTCATTCTCTCTCTCCCTAATGGATACACACCTTTATCTATCATGAAAATCAACTACATATGTACAACAGAAACACATACCCACACACTCACGCAAACATTCTCTCTCTCTCTCTCTCTCTCTCTCTCTCTCTCTCTCTCTCTCTCTCTCTCTCTCTCTCTCTCGCCCTATATATAGCGCACTCTTTCATCTATTTACCGATCCGAAATCTATTTGACCACGGACTGCAAAACAATGACCGATCGCCACTTTAAATTTACAGTGGACGGACTGTAAATAGCCAGTGTTTGGCTGTTTGTTTGTGAACATACGCCCAACGTTTGTGGATCCTAGCGCTGTTGAGAACACACACACACACACACACACACATACAGACACATACACAGAGAGCCGGGGCTCCCTCCGAGCGAGAGGTCAAAGGTTACGGATCACACCAACAAAAACAAATTGTTCCCAACGAGGGGAATGTGTTTCCCAGTCGTAGGTGATTGAGTTTTTTTTTTTTTTATTTACCTACGTATCTATTGGGCGCTGGCCCCAAGAAAAATATGGAAATGGTCACTGCTGCATTCAATTTTATCTCCTGGATCGTGGATGAAACCCTGGTGTAAAGATATGCGCCCACATACGTTTGTATATATATATATATATATATATATATATATATATATATATATATATATATATATATATATATATATATATATATATATATATATATATATATATATATATCAGTTAACTAATTCCCTCTCTCGCATGTGTCCTTTTCTCTTCCTTTCCTGGCCCGTGCCCACTTCTCATCTCTTTTCCTTTTTTTTTTTTTTTTATTTTTCTCTATCCTATCCCTTCGTATCCGCTCATTTATCCTCTCCTCCGTTGTTCCTTTCTCTTCCTCCCGAACTGCGTCTTTGTATCTCTCTGGACCATTTCTGCAGCAACATTTCGTTTTTGGTTCCTCCTTTGTTCCTTTTCTCCAGTTCTTTTTTTTCCTTCCCGAAATCTTTTTCTTCTCCTTCCTCCGTCTGACTTTTCGCCGCTTTTTTTCCCTAAGACTCTCTCTCTCTCTCTCTCTCTCTCTCTCTCTCTCTCTCTCTCTCTCTCTCTAATTTTCCTAAGACACACACACACACACTCTCTCTCTCAAACTTTTTCCCTAAGACTTCTCTCTCTCCAAGCAGAATTCCACTCTATCACCCACCTCTCCCCATCCCAATATGCTCTCTCTCTCTCTCTCTCTCTCTCTCTCTCTCTCTCTCTCTCTCCCAGGCAGAATTCCACTCATCACCTACCTTTCCCACCCCAATATTCTCTCTCTCTCAGGAAGAATTCCACCATCACCCATCACCATCCCAATATGCTCCCCACCCCCATCACCCACTCTCCCCATCCCAATATCTCTCTCTCCCCAGGAAGAATTCCACTCCATCACCCACTCTCCCCATCCCAATATGCTCTCTCTCTCGCCAGGCAGAATTCCACTCCATCACCCACTCTCCCCATCCCAATATGCTCTCTCTCTCGCCAGGCAGAATTCCACTCCATCACCCACTCTCCCCATCCCAATATGCCTCTCCTCCCCAGGCAGAATTCCACTCCATCACCCACTCTCCCCATCCCAATATGCTCTCTCTCTCCCCCAGGCAGAATTCCACTCCATCACCCACTCTCCCCATCCCAATATGCTCTCTCTCAGGCAGAATTCCACTCCATCACCCACTCCCCATCCCAATATCCTCTCTCACAGGCAGAATTCACCCATCACCCACTCTCCCATCCCATTTCCTCTCTTTTACCCATCACCCACTCTCCCCATCCCAATATGCTCTCTCTCTCCCCAGGCAGAATTCCACTCCATCACCCACTCTCCCCATCCCAATATGCTCTCTCTCTCCCCAGGCAGAATTCCACTCCATCACCCACTCTCCCCATCCCAATATGCTCTCTCTCTCTCCCCAGGCAGAATTCCACCATCACCCACTCCCCATCCCCAATATGCTTCTCTCCCCAACAGAATTTTCCTCCCCATCCCAATATTGTTCTTCTCTTCGCCTCTCCATTCCCCCATCACAAGAAACCCTACCTCTTTTCCTTTTTTTTACCCGTATTGGAAGTATTGATTGGACTAACACCTGTGGCGTTGCTAATAGCTTAGAAAGTTTTCTAATTTCGGTGCCTCTATTTTTCTCTAACATTTTCTTCTTTTTTTCTATGTTCGGTCGGTGGAGAAGAGCATTTGTGTGTTGATAGTATATTATATAGAGGTTTGCTTTCTGCCATATCTCTACTCATATCTCTCTCTCATGTATATGTACATATATACATATATATATATATTATATATATATACATATATATATGTATATATATATATATTATATACATACATACATACATACATATATATATATATATATATATATATATATATATATATATATATATATATATATACATACATACATACATACACATATATGCACTATCAATACATGTCCATATGCCCGTAAGAATTTATGAATGGAAATATATGCGGACACACACGCACACAGCTTTTTCCCTATCAGCCTGGATATATCCGTAAAATTCAATTTATCCTACCCCGAGCAGAGAGAGAGAGAGAGAGAGAGAGAGAGAGAGAGAGAGAGAGAGAGAGAGAGAGAGAGAGAGAGAGAGACATATATATGAAACAGATATTGAAAAACAAACCGTATCCAATTTTTCAAAAATCTAAATTAAAAAAAAAAAGAGGAAAAAGAATTGGGAGATGAAACGAAGATTCGGAACAGGGGGATAGATTCGCAAGTGGAAATGAAATAGAACAGGGAGCAGACGCTGTCTGTTAGCCAGACAGGAGAAAGTAGGGCGTCACATCGATCAGTCAACGTTCGTTTGGCCTGTCGCTGTAATTTCCTTTTAACTCCGTATATTATTATTATTATTGAACCTATCTATTTCATCTAATTGTAATCCGCACTGATTCTAGTGTGTCAACATAACGTACTAAACAAAATAAAGGTATTATTATTATTATTATTATTATTATTATTATTATTATTATTATTATTATTATTATTACTGAACCTCTCTATTTCATCTAATTACAATCTGTACTGATTCTATTGTATCAACATAACGCACTACACAAAATAAAGGTATTATTATTATTATTATTATTATTATTATTATTATTATTATTATTATTATTATTAGTCAACCTCTCTATTCCATCTAATTGTAATCTGTACTGATTCTACTATATCAGCATAAAGTAATGAACGTAAATAAAGGTTTTATTATTATTATTATTATTATTATTATTATTATTATTATTATTATTATTATTATTATTATTATTATTATTATGCAACCTCTATTTTTCATCTACTTGCAATCTGTACTGACTTTATTGTATCAACATAAGGTACTGAAGGAAAATAAAGGTATCATTATTATTATTATTATTATATTATTATTATTATTATTATTATATTATATTATTATTATATCGATCAATAATATTGGCTAACACATATTCTACATATAGGCAAACGGATAATTAGAGTACCAGATAACAGAGGAGAGAGAGAGAGAGAGAGAGAGAGAGAGAGAGAGAGAGAGAGAGAGAGAGAGAGAGAGAGAGATAATGACGAAAGCAGTCTATTTAGTAAAAATTGACAATGAAATAACAAATAATATATAAAGAATAAGTTGCTACAAGGGAAATGATAAAACTGAAATATAAAACAGAAAATACAAGAATAAAACGTTACACCTAGAATAATAAATACAATGTAAAACGAAGCGATGCACAAAACAGGAGTAAGATTCATAAAAAAAAATTATAATTGAAAAATCATATACAATATGACAGAATGAATTACATATAAAATAAGAGTTCCAAATACGATAATGTATAATGTAATAAAAACCAAATACAACATTATATATATATGTGTGTTATATAAATTTATAATTTATATATATATATATATATATATATATATATATATAATATATATATATATATATATATATATATATATATATATATATATAACGCTGAAAGGAAAAAATGCGATAATAGAAATGATCGCACGACGCGATGAATAAACTGAAAATCAGAATAAATAAAATCACAAGTAAATATTAGTGCAACGTGCAATGTTCAAAAGCATATTAACTGTATTTAAAAACACGAAACACGCCTATTAAATATTCACAGCCGCTTATATAAGGTATAAAACTTCAAAATAAATAAAATAGACATCAGATTTAGATAAGAAAGGAAACATATATAAAGTGGCGATAATAATATTCTAAACAATAAATACTATACAGGACAAATGTCAGACGAATAATCTACATCGAATAATCCGGGCCACCGAAAACAGGTCTAGCTTTCGGTGGTGGCCTATCCTATATCGTTGCCAGAAGCACGATTATGGCTAACTTAATCTTAAATAAAATAGAACCACAGAGGCTAAAGGGCTGCAATTTGGTATGTTTGACGATTGGAGGGTGGATGATCAACATACCAATTTGCAGCCCTCTAGCCTCAGTAGTTTTTAAGATCTGAGGAAGGACAGTAAAAGTGCGGACGGACAGACAAAGTCGGCACAATTGTTTTCTTTACGAGAAAACTAAAAATGGAAATGATGTCAAGAAGGAGACAAAACAAGAAAAATAGAAATAATAAAAAATAAAATATAAAAAGAATTTATTAAAAAAAATCCAACTTAGAATGATATAAGATGTAAGCTACTAATGTCCCATACTAAATAAAAGTGAGAAGAAGATAAAATAAAGATTTAAAAAAACAAAATAAAAAAAAAAAGCTTTACAGCCGTCACACACGCCAACACTCCGACGGCCTTATGCCAATAAGGACATGAATATTTCATAGGAGAAAAAGGCAACGGAAAATATAAACCGACAACTGGAAATAAAAAAATAAAAAAATAAAAAAAATAAAAAAGTAGAAATCTAAAAAAAAAGGAAAAATATAAAAAAAAAGTGGAAATCTGAAAACCGCCAAATGATGAGAGTCTGGTACCTCATTTCTTTTTTATGATTTTTGAACTGAAAAAAAAAAAACTTTTTTTCTCGGCTTATTCGGAAAAATTGTCGGGATAATGAGATTTTTCGCTAGTGCTGATTAGCGCCTGTCAAAAAATCCCCGGCCGTGGCATTGTTGATTCCGAGTATTTTTTCCTTCTGGGTGTAGAATGAATGAATGAAAGAGAGAGAGAGAGAGAGAGAGAGAGAGAGAGAGAGAGAGAGAGAGAGAGAGAGAGAGAGAGAGCGCAGTGTGTAAATGTGTGTGTGTATTATATATATATATATATATGTATATATATATAATACATCTATCTTATATATACATATATAAAATATTAAATAACATAAACAGAGAGAGAGAGAGAGAGAGAGAGGGAGAGAGAGAGAGAGAGAGAGAGAGAGAGAGAGAGAGAGAAATAATGGTAAAAGTATACACAGTATTATTAAAAGAGGAAAGAGAAATTAATGACAACTGGATCCAAACGACAGAGAGAGAGAGAGAGAGAGAGAGAGAGAGAGAGAGAGAGAGAGAGAGAGAGAGAGAAAGAGACGAGAAAGTCTATAGGGAGACGGAAAATATTCTACAGGAGTGTTGCCATGTCTTTACCCCTAACAAGAAGGTCTCCAGAGTCCTTATTAGTGTCAGGGATCATCCTTTTCTCTCTCTCTCTCTCTCTCTCTCTCTCTCTCTCTCTCTCTCTCTCTGATACACTGGAATTTTTATTCAGATTAGTTGTTCACCATCTGTCTACCTACACATTTACAATACTCTTTATTATTGTGATTAATATTTTATCTCTCTCTCTCTCTCGTTTGAATCAGTTGTCATAATTTTTATTATTGTACTTTATATTTTCAACAAACATTTCCTCTCTTTCTCTCTCTCTCTCTCTCTCTCTCTCTCTCTGAATCCAGTTGTCATAATTTCTTCTCTCTTAATTATACTTTATATACTTTTAACAATATTCAAGCTCTCTCTCTCTCTCTCTCTCTCTCTCTCTCTCTCTCTCCTGTAATAGGATTCCCATTCAGAACAAAACTGACTTCTCTATTTGACTTTTCAACAACATTTCTCTCTCTCTCTCTCTCTCTCTCTCTCTCTCTCTCTCTCTCTCTCTCTCTCTCTCTCTCTCGTTTGGATCCAGTTGTCATAATTTCTTCTCTCTTTTAATTATACTTTATATACTTTTAACAATATTTCCTCTCTCTCTCTCTCTCTCTCTCTCCCTGTAGCCTATAGGATTCCCATTCCAGAACAAAACTGACTTCTCTATTTGATTGAGCATTTCCAATTAAATTCTCTCTCTCTCTCTCTCTCTCTCTCTCTCTTTTTCTCTTTAATGCAATATCTGTATTTTACTGTCACTTTCAATCACGTTCTATGACTAGCGTATATCTCTTTCGCTAACTGACAGATATATTTGTTTTCTGGCATTAGCTTGCCTCGTCCAAACCATTCTACCACGAACGAAAAAAGTGCTTTTTCCCTCAAACTTCGCCTCGCTCTCTCGCTCTCTCTCTCTCTCTCTCTCTCTCTCTCTCGCCTATAGGATTCCCATTCCAGGACAAAACTGACTGCTCTATTTGAGTGAGCATTTCTAATTAAATTCTCTCTCTCTCTCTCTCTCTCTCTCTCTCTCTCTCTCTCTCTCTCTCTCTCTCTCTCGTTTGGATTCCATAGACGTTTCTTTCTTTTAATTATACTTTTCATACTTCTAACAATATTTCCTCTCTCTCTCTCTCTCTCTCTCTCTCTCTCTCTCTCTCTCTCTCTCTCTCTCTCTCTCTCTCTCTCTCTCGTTTGGATTCATAGACGTTTCTTTCATTTAATTATACTTTTCATTCTTCTAACAATATTTCCCTCTCTCTCTCTCTCTCTCTCTCTCTCTCCATCTCTCGTTTCATCGACGATTACACTAACTACTTCATATGTATAAACCCTTCAAGACACAACAGCTTAACTAACAAACTCTCGTCTGAGATTACCCACGTTCTCTCTCTCTCTCTCTCTCTCGTAAACTGGTCCTTTGCTTCGTTGATTGATTATATCTGCGTGTACTGAGGACAGGCACAAATGAATTTGCCGTCGCGCAGCAGATGTCCGGATATATCTCTGTAAACTGTATGTATATATGATACATTATATATGCATATATATGAATATATATATATATATACATAGATAATATACATATATATATATGTATGTATATATATATGTATATATATATATATGTATATATGTATGTATATGTATGCATGTATGTGTGTATATATATATATATATATATATATATATATATATATATATATATATATATATATATATATATATATATATACTGTATATATACATACACAAACATACACTACTATATATAGAGTATATATATTTGTATATACATACACACTCACCTGACAAAAATCTCAAAGGACACTCATTGAACCCAATGTATTTTCTCTTTTCTCTCTCTCCACCAAATCGTTTAAGAGAGAGAGAGAGAGAGAGAGAGAGAGAGAGAGAGAGAGAGAGAGAGAGAGAGCCGGCCTGGGAAAACCCTTCGCAGAAATATTTCCAAAATCGTCTGAGGAGGTTTAATGATCCAGGAATGTCGAAGAAAAAGGCTGGAATTCTGACGCGATACTGGAGTCTCGCCGGAAGGTTGATCATATACGTTATGTTATGAAGCTCCGCTGGGATTGCCACTCTATATACTTTTCTCTTTCTTTTTCACTTTTTTTTTTTTAAGCCTTGTTTCTTCCCTGTTGCCTTTTTCCTTTCGTTTTTTCGACTCATGTTTTATGTAGGTATCAGTCCTGGCAGGTAGGTTGGTATTTATGACTTGTTTTTTTTTTCTTTGGGAGGTGGGTGTTTATACCTTGTTTTTCTGTAAAGTGACGTTTTCATATTATTTTCTTCTTCTTCTTCTTCTTCTTATTATTATTATTATTATTATTATAATTTTCTTTCTTCTTCTTCTTATTATTATTTCTTCTTCTTCTTATTATTATTATTATTATTATTATTACTATAATTTCTTCTTCTTCTTCGTCCTCTTCTTCTTCTTCTTCTTCTTCTTCTTCTTCTTCTTCTTATTATTATTATTATTATTATTATTATTATTATTATTATTATTATCATTATTATTACTATAATTTCTTCTTTCTTCTTATTATTATTATATATATATATATATATATATATATATATATATATATATATATATATATATATATATATATATATATATATATATCAGTATACACACACACACACACACAAAACACAACAGGCCTACATTCAGAACATGCACACACATCACCTTTAGTGTCTGGGAGACCGCCCAACTAAAAAAAAAAAAAAAAATGGTTCCAGAAAGTAATGACTCGTGACTTGTAAAATGCATTTTGATTGCTTCATTTTGCAAGAGGCCCGGGGATTCCCCGCTCCTTTCCAAAATACAATAGTTTCCGGTTCTTGCTTCCCCAAGGGGATGGCGGGGGCGGGGGTAGGGTTGGGGGAGAGGGAATTTTTCGTCCTAACTTATGATGAGAGTTTTGTTGATATTGTATTCCAGTAATTGGAAAGATCTTTTTTTTATATATTTTGTGTATTTACATCTGTTTCTATAAATAAACTTATGATACGTTTTGTCAATATTGTATTCCAGCGACTGGAAAGGTTTTTTTTTTATATTTTGTATACTTACATCTGTTTATGTAAATAAACCTATAAGTTTTGTTAATATTGTATTCCAGTGATTGAAAAAATCCTTCTTGTGTTTATATCTGGTGTATTAACTTCATATGTATACACTTATATAAACAAAAACCCACAAAGGTTTTTATTATCAACTTCATATTTATACAATTATATAAACAAAACCCTTCAAATGTTTGTGCTATTAACTTCATATGTATAAACTTATATAAACAAAAACCCAAAAAGGTTTTTATTATCAACTTCATATTTATACAATTATATAAACAAAACCCTTCAAATGTTTGTGTTATCAATTTCATATGTATACAATTATATAAACAAAACCCACATCGGTTTTTGCAATTTTTCATATAAAAATTTGATTTGGCAGTAAATTATCCGTAAAACTTTGAAGACATTCGTATTGCTAAATGAATTTTACACACAAACACATATATATATGTGTGTGCGTGTGTGTGTTTGTGTATGAGTGTGTGTGCGCACACACAAAATGTACACACATAACCTATAACCTGCAAACACGCGAGAATACAACAATGAAAGGTATAAATAAAACTACCCCCTTTTTCTTTTATCTTCTGAACAGTATAATGGCCTCGTTTAAAAAAAAAAAAAGGAAAAAAAAAAAAAGAAATTCTGTCCAATCTTTTCCGAATAATGCCGCCCTTGATTTACTGCATTTCCAACAACCAACTTTCGCATTTATATTTCACGAGCGCAGTAGCAGTAGCAGCTAGCTATTTTAAATCCTTTGGCAAGACACCGCGCCGTCGGCAGCAGCTTTTCAGAGCCGATCGTAAACAATATATACCGCGTGAATTATTCCCGTGTTATTGAGAACCGTTCGGCGCCGTTCTTTCCAGAGATCCTCAAGCGAGCGACTTCTTTCATTCCTTTTACTGCACCTCCGTTCTTATTCTCTTTCTTCGATCTGACTTTCCATCCCCTTCAACAATTGTTTTTTTAGTGCAACCGCGAGGTTTTACTTTCTTACGCCTTTCAAACCTTCTTACTGTCAATTTCCTTTCAAAGCTTGAATGACATCTGAGGTTCCAGTATTTTGGCCTTTGGCCTAAATTCTGTTATATTCTGTTCTATTAAATTTAGTGTCGGGAATAAGTAAAACCCGGAAGAGCAGAGACCGTTGCCAATGGGGTTTCTCGCGAAGATACTAAGGCGATTAAACGTTTTTATGTTCGTCGATATGCCACGTCGGATTCCTTGGAGACACAAGTACTTTGTCTGAATAAGTAAAGAATATATACAGAATATATTTCCTTGGCGTTGTTCTTCGTGCTTTTCTTAATTCGGGGAAACTTACTGGGTATTAATATTGTTCTGCAACAAAAGAAAATATATATATGATAGGAGTTCAGCTTTGCGAATTTATTTATTCTTTTCTGGTTGGTGTTTTGAACCTTTACGTTTTTCACCTTTACATTTTTTGTATTCAATAAGACTTGATCATAAGATCTACACGCAACAACTATATATATATATATATATATATATATATATATATATATATATATATATATATATATATATATATATATATATATATATATATATATATATATATATATACATATACAAATATACATATACATGTATGTATTTGAACAGCATATACAGTACATATCCTTGCGTAACAGATGCATGTACATGAGTTTATACTGAAGTGTAAGTAACACCAAATATCTCTTCTATATACGTATTTGCATATATACACACCTTGGTAAAAACCACGCTATCTCAATTCTAGATTAAATGAATTAATCAATGTTAAAAACAAACACGCCTATTATTATTATTATTATTATTATTATTATTATTATTATTATTATTATTATTATACTGTCTTCCTCTTCTTCCTCAATATTATATTAATCATTCTTAAAACAATCACGCCTATTCTTATTCACATTTCCATTATTCCTTTTTTCCTTTCCCTCTTCTTCTTTCTTCTTCTTCTTCTTCTTCTTCTTCTTCTTCTTCTTCTTCCCTGGAAGGCTCGCGCGCGAGTACAAATCCGGCTCATAATACAATTCAGCAGTTCATACTCCGGCCCGGAATAGTTTTACATACCGCGGCACGGGATCTTCAATTATGTATAGCCAATTAACCTCCTACCCCCTTTAGCATATCAGCCCCAGTTTAATCTGGGATTTACTTAGCTACAAACAATTGGCAAGATGAAGCCTGCCTGCCTGCCTGCGCCCCTCCCTCCGAAGCTAAACAGAAGGACTCCCAGGATCTGGAAGCCAGTCCTGGAATGAGTACTGTTTTCGGGTATTTAGCTCACAAAGGGGGCTTTGGGATTACGCGAGTTTCTAATGCTGGGACTGGGAGATGATGATGATGATGATGATGAATATGATGATATGATATAAACCGAACTGAATAAAGCGATTTTAGGCCAAAGACCAAGCAATGGGACCTACGAGGTCATTCAGCGTTGAAATGGAATTGACAGTAAAAGGTTTGAACGGTGAAACGGGAGGAAAACCAAAGCAGTTGCTCTATGAATTAACCATTAGGAGAGGGTGGAGAGTAAGATGGAAGAAAGAGAATATGAGAGGATGTACAGTAAAAGGAACGAAAGGGGTTGCAGCTAGGGGCCGAAGGCACGCTGCAAAGATCCTTGTGGTAGCAGCCTGATCTGTCCGTATTGGCTAGAATTTACAGTATCTTCTATGACGTCATTCGTGTTAATAATTGCCTTGGACTATTTTCGTGTTCCTGAGTTTCACTTACGCTCCTATAACCCAAGTAGAAATGCCTTTGTAAAAACTTCTTAAATATTTAATCCTGTTTTGGCAGTTCTACTAATTCTTCAATTGTGTTGGATTCCAGGTACATATGTTTCCTTTATAATCCCCATCTGTCATTTATATGAGCTTTCTTTGTAAACATACTTTTATATTTCTTCAGTCTGCTAAGTAAAGGACTAGTGCAGAAAGGCCTCGCAGCACTCCAGTGTTTCCGTTTCCTTCGTGGATTTTTATCTTTTATTTATATATTCATCACGTTCCATATTTTCGTGATTCAGTTATACACACATATATACGTATGTATATATGTGTATATACACACATACATACATACACACACACATATATATATATATATATATATATATATGTATGTATATATATATATATATATATATATATATATATATATATATATTTAATATTATTATTGTTAAACCAAACAATACATATATTTACACCAGACTTGTATTTACAAACTAAATGAGTAATAAAATTTAAAATAAGTACTTAAAACTAGTAAACGAGAGAGAGAGAGAGAGAGAGAGAGAGAGAGAGAGAGAGAGAGAGAGAGAGAGAAGAGAGAGAGAGAGAGAAAATAAAATACTTCAAGAAATCAAAACGCTGGATCTTCCCTCTCCACCAAAAAAAAAATAAATAAATAAATAAATACACAAAACAGAGGGACTGTTCTAATCACGTCCCAGACTACGTCAAACTCCTTCCACTTTTAACACCGGAAATCCTGCGATCCAAAACCAGAAAAATCTATGAAAACCAACCTAGGAATTTCGGAGGAAGGAATAACACAAGAGTCCTTACTGACAAGGAGGGAAAATTCGTTTTTGATTTCTGCACTTTTGTGAATAAAATAACGAGATTAAATTTTCGTCTTTCTAGCATTTTTTTTTTTTTTGCATTTTTCGTCTCGTGAAGTTAAGGAATCATAGTATGCGGGTGTATGATTTGAATTTTGTTTAGCTGCGTGTTTTAAACATACACAAAAACACCCACACACATATATATGTATATATATATATATATATATATATATATATATATATATATATATATATATATATATATATATATATATCTACCTGTCTGTCAGTATATAAATCTGTTTGGTCAGTACATACAGATATATATATATATATATATATATATATATATATATATATATATATATATATATATATATATACATACATACATACATATATATATAAATGAACAGCAACAACCTTCTCATGAAACAAAAGAAGCCAATGTTTGTCTTTGACGAGCAGAGAGATGAATAGCGAAGAATGAAACAATACCATTTCTGCTCTTACAAAGATTTCCTTATTGATTCTCGCCATTAAACTCCTTAGCTCGCTTCGTTCTTTACGAAATATCCAGTTGGGCTTTCTCTTTATCTTCTGCGTTTGAAGGTTCTTAATTTACCCTTTATTCTCTCCTTTTTTTTTTTTAGATGTCGAACTTTTCTCTTTGTAAAGAAGAGATGAAGAATCTCTCTTGTTTTCCTTTTCGATTTCCTTTGTTCGATCGTCCTTCTTTTTGCGTTCCACTTCCTGATTACGTTCGCATTTCTTCTTCTCTCTCTCTCTCTCTCTCTCTCTCTCTCTCTCTCTCCTGTTATCATTTCCTCAATTCTTTTTCCGTTAGTTTTTAAAGTTTCCCGCCCGAGCTATTGGACATCATGCTTTCAGACTTTCTCTCTCTCTCTCTCTCTCTCTCTCTCTCTCTCTCTCTCTCTGTGTGAGTTTTTTCCCTCTATCATCATTAAGCCTTCGACCGATTTTTTGTAAATGTAAAAGTTAACAACTCAAGTTTTAGCATAACTCTATATTTTAAGACTCTCTCTCTCTCTCTCTCTCTCTCTCAGATATTTTTTCCATATCGATAATATCTCACTGAGTGTTTTTATTGACCTAACGAGTCTAGTTCTTCCGTAATATTATGTTGCACTGTCGAATAATATATTTGTTTTTTTCTAAATTTCCATCTATTCATCTACCAGGAATGATTCAAGAATCTCTCTCTCTCTCTCTCTCTCTCTATCTCTCTCTCTCTGATGCTTTTTCCTTATCGACATTATCTTACTGAGTGTTTCTTAGTTTTACAAGTTTAGTTCTTCCAAAATACAATGTTCACTGTCGAATTACTTAAATATTTATTTAAAATCCTATATAAATTCTACCTATTTATCTAAATTCTATCAATATATCTACATTCTAGCAATTTACCTAAATGGAAATGTTTGGCTTAGACTATTACGGCCTTATGACAGCACGCTTCCATACCCAATGTATAGCAAGACTTAAACTGGGTACTGGGCACTGAGTGGGCATCTGGCATCTTCGCACCCTATAGAGAAGACATTTCCCTATTTATCTATTTCTTATATATGTGGGCTTATTATCTCTATAACATCGTCCTTACATCTTGATATAGGAAGGAAATGAACCTCATTTCACAAGGTCATCTTCTCAATAGAAGGAGGAAATGAACCTCATTTTAAAAGAACATTAAAGTGTACATACAGATGATCTTAAAGTGGTGGATGGGTGGGGTGGCGGGCTGGAGTTGTACAGCAGGATGATGATAAAGAAGCTTCTGTTGGTATTTGGATGAAGTAATACTACGTATTTTACTCTCCGATATTACATCTGTCATACATACAAAAACGAACAC
>NC_089770.1:5796000-5798500 GCF_040412425.1 Macrobrachium rosenbergii | reverse complement strand
TATATATATATATATATATATATATATATATAATCGAAATAATCACACAATCACGTGTGGAACAGAAATAAATTTCTGATTCACATCGGGATCGAACCCAGGTCTTTCAATTGAAAGGCACGGCCGATGCCCACTAGGCCATGCAAGTCATAAAAAGAAGTTGGAACCTGAGGGCAACTGCGCTTATCTTTCAACTGAAAGACCTGGGTTGATCCTGATGTGAGTCATAAATTTATATATATATATATATATATATATATATATATATATATATATATATATATATATATATATATATATATATATATATAATTATAATAAAATGGACGTCCGTGGCTCTGTGGTTACACGATAGCCCGACACATTAATTCCCAGAGTTCAAGCCCACGGAAGGAAAAGCCACTTTTGTCCTGGTTAATCAGAAAGAGTTATGTATCTGGGAGGTCAGTCTGTGTGCATGAGGGCATGGGGCTAGCAACCTCACCCCAAAAGGACTACTCTGAAAAATGTTAACACACTATGTAGTCTTCTCTTTAAGAAGAAAAGTAATATATAGTAGGAGTGAAATTATTTATGAATCTGTGTATGCAATTATGGTTAAATGAGAAATGAGTGGATCTTGTTTTTGCGCCCCGGGTTGGGGCGGGGTAGGCAGAGGATCGGGAGGTTAGGGGAGACATGACACATTCACCCTCCTCCTGAGAGCCTGTTTGTCCGCCCATGGTGAGGGCGGAGTAGGTAGGAGATCAGGAGGTTAGGGGAGACATGACACATCCACCCTCCTTCTGTAAACCTGTTTGTCCGCCCTGGGTGGGGATAGGGGAGACACGACACATCCAGCCTCCTTCTGTAAACCTGTTTATCCACCCAGGGTGGGGACAGCGTAGGAGAAACATGACGGGCAGCGCGGGGTTCCAGCGCAGCGCAGCGCGCGTCATCAAGCTCGTATGGAAGTAATTACAGTTATATGTAAGTAGGTATTTATGTATGGACGCACTTTAAATAATTTATATCGTGCCTGTGCATTAAGGCACGAGGCTTCGTGCGGCTGCATGAAAAGGGTTTAAATATGGAATAATTCTCCCATTTATGCATGGATGCACATTACCTCTTTTTTTTTCATAATAATGCTAAAACTTTAATGGGAAATTTATTAATGTGTAATATACATGCGTCAGTGTGCTTGAAAATGTGCTTTTGTTGTTTTTGAGTTCATGTAAAAATAATTTCAACTACATTATATAAAACTAGATGATGATACGAATATATATGTATTATAATGCTCACTTTTAACATTTAGGGATGTTTACATTCCAAAATGCTTTGGAGTGTTCTCTATTTAATAAAAGTAAAAAATAAAAAAAATTTTAATGGCAACTTTTCGAATTTGACTTCATGTAATAATGCATAAATACACGTAACTGTTTCCTGATATAGGCTAATACTCGACTCCAGGATATTTCCTACAAAGGAAATAATGAGATAGCTTTCAAAATGCCTGTTTACCAACACTAAGGGGTATGTTAGAAAAAAAAACATAAAAAAAAACTAACGAAATACGTCACAGAGATCCTGACGGTGTATTATATGAAAGGTGATATTAACCAGTGCTTTGTTCCGTACTCCCGTCGTACGTGGACGTATAGAAGCCATATCAGAACTGAACCGAATCAGAATAAGTTTGGCGTTTACGTAATGAAACCAAATTTCAACATAATTCAGACTCTCTCTCTCTCTCTCTCTCTCTCTCTCTCTTCTTATCGCCAATCAGAATTGAATTAAGCCACGGCGTTTGGACAATAATGTCTTCTTTGTCTTCGTCAATAAATATCTCATCTATCGTTGATCGAATATTGATTAGACGCGAAAGTACTAAGTAATGCGATTCATTTTTATGCTTTTCCAATCGGCGCACAATCAAGCATTTCAATAGCAATAGGATACAAGCACAGAGGAAAAGGCTTCCATTTCTCACACATTCAAAAGGCAGAAACATAAGTATGAATAGATTCTCTCGAGTATACAAGTAAGACAAAATAGATTCCATTGTTTGCACATTCATCTAAGTAACAACATGGCTGCCTTTACACAACACACAGCATGTGAAATAGCTTCATTTGTTTACATCTGAGAGAAGCTGACAACATAGCCATCCCTGCTTACATATTCGAGTAGCTGACAACATAGCTTTCCTTGCTTACATATCCGAGTAGCTGACGACATAGCTTCACTTGTTTACATATGAGAGAAGCTGACAGCATAGCCCTCCTTGCTTACATAGCCAAGTAGCTGACAACATAGCTTTCCTTGCTTATTTATCCAAGTAGCTGACAACGTAGCTTCACTTGTTTACATCAGAGAGTAGCTGACAACATAGCTTTCCTTGCTTGCACATTAAAGTACCTGACAACATAGCTTCCCTTGCTTGCACCTTCGAGTAGCAGATAACATATCTTTCCTTTATTAGACAACCAAGCAAGAGGCAGGATGGTTCCTTTCA
>NC_089770.1:5791000-5793500 GCF_040412425.1 Macrobrachium rosenbergii | reverse complement strand
CACGATTTAGGCGCTATAGTGTTTAGCTCAAAAGAGATCCCACGACATGCCTCCGTGGATGGACCCAGCATCTAAATGGAGAGAGAGAGAGAGAGAGAGAGAGAGAGAGAGAGAGAGAGAGAGAGAGCGGGGAGGTGATAGGATTGAAGGATGGAAAGGAAGGGGATAGGAGGTAATAGGAGATAAAGGAGATGAAGAGGGAAGGATGGAAAGAAGGATGGTTACCAGCCTCTCAATGGAAGGGAGAGAGAGAGAGAGAGAGAGAGAGAGAGAGAGAGAGAGAGAGAGAGAGAGAGAGAGAGGAGGTGATAGGATTGAAGGATGGAAAGGAGGGGATAGGAGGTAATAGGAGATAAAGGAGAGGAAGAGGGAAGGATGGAAAGGAGGATGGATCCAAGAATCTAAATGGAAGAGAGGGGGGGATAGGATTGAAGGATGGAAAGGAGGGGGGATAGGAGATAATAGCGATAAAGGAGGAGGAGGAGGAGGGAAGGATGGAAAGAAGGATGGTTCCCAGCATATAAATGGAAGAGAGAGAGAGAGGGTGGGGGAGGGGATACGATTGAAGGATGGAAAGGATGCGGATCCGAGATAATAGGAGATAAAGGAGGAAGAGGAGGGAAGGATGGAAAGAAGGATGGATCCCAGCATCTAAATGGAAAGGCGGGGGGTTGGCCTTGGGTGGGGGTTATTGGGAAGGGGTGAAGGGATAGGATTGAAGGATGAAAAGAGAGGAGGTGGGAGATAAAGGAAGGAAAGGTGGGAAGGATGGAAAGGAATTAGCGGCAGAGGAAAGATGGACTTCAGCATCTGGGAGGAGAGAGAGAGAGAGAGAGAAAGAGAGAGAGAGAGAGAGAAAAAAAAATTCAAATAAGGGAATGAGAGAGTGGAAAAGAACAAAAAAAAAAGGTAAGAAGAGAAAAAGAGAAGCGAACGAAGAAGAAGAATGAAGAAACACGAAGATGAATCAGTAATCAGGAAAAAAAAGTCTATTGAAAATGCGACGAACGAAAGATAATAACGGAGGAAGAGAGAATAAAATTAAAGAGGAATGAGAAGAAGAAAAACAACAGTAAGAAAGTAGTAAACAAAGAAATATGATTAAAAAAATAATTGATCTGAAAGGGGGGGGGGGAGGGGAGTAAACAAGTAAAAAATGCGCAATCGAGTTTTCTGTACAACGTATGATGCTGTATGAGTCTCGGCCCATGAAACTTTAACCACGGCCAGAAGCAGGGTTATGGCCAACTTTAACTTTAAATAAAATAAAAACTACTGACGCTAGAGGGCTGCATTTTGGTATGGTTGATGACTGGAGGTTGGATGATCAACATGCCAATTTGCAGCCCTCTAGCCTCAGTAGTTTTTAAGATCTGGGGGCGGACAGAATAAAGTGCGGACGGACAGACAAAGCCGGCACAATAGTTTTCTTTTACAAAAAAACAAAAAAAAATTTAGAGAAAAACGAAAGAACAAAAATAACCGTAAAAGAAAAAAAAACATGAATGGGAACATAAAAGGAATTCAGAGAAAAGATACAGATTGGTGGACGGAAAGAAAAGAAGAAGAAGAAGAAGAGGAAAGAAGGAATATAGAGAACAGTAGAGGGAAGAGACAGAAGTGAATAGAGCAGAGGGTGGAAGAAGGTAGACATAAAAAAAAAAAACTCGGAAAAAGGACAGAAAGAAAGGATGAAAAAATAACAGAGAAACGATATCAGGGAACCAGAGAGAAAAACAGATAAGCGAACGAAAACAGAGGAGAGGAAGGGGAGGAGAGAGAGAGAGAGAGAGAGAGAGAGAGAGAGAGAGAGAGAGAGAGAGAGAGAGAAATGAAGGAGAATCTGACACAGCAGGAAGAGAGAGAGAGAGAGGAGACGGAGAGCGTGTGGTAATAAGTGGAGAACGGAGGTGCGAAAGAGGAGATAATAAAAGAGAGAGAGAGAGAGAGAGAGAGAGAGAGAGAGAGAGAGAGTGGGAAATAAGGAAAGGAAGAAATGGTCAGATTTACGAGCTACGTGATGGTTAATCTTTTATTGCCTTTCCTTGGCAATTTTATCTCTCTCTCCATCTTATCTCTCCTTTTAAAGTCTATAATTTACTTCTCTCTCTCTCTCTCTCTCTCTCTCTCAGGCGAAAAAGACCACTGGTGTGACAATGCTAGATAACCATCTCAACAGACAAAAATAAAAAAAATAATAATAAAAAACCTCATGTTTTTCAGCTTATTCCGGGTAACATTTATTCTCTTACATCCTGTGACGCCAGTTTGAGTAACCATAAATCAACCAATCATTTCCTTACATCTGTGCATGCCAGAGTTTCTTCTGATTACATACTAATTTTGTTTGTTCCACCCCTCTCTCTCTCTCTCTCTCTCTCACAGAAGAAAAACTTAATCAATTCTGTGTTTCTTTCTGCTCGTCGTAGTGATTGGATCTTCTCTCTCTCTCTCTCTCTCTCTCTCTCTCTCTCTGTTACATTTTACCTTACATTTTTTA
>NC_089770.1:5776000-5786000 GCF_040412425.1 Macrobrachium rosenbergii | reverse complement strand
TTTTAGTTTCCTGTAAAAGAAAACTATTGAGATGGCTTTTTGTCCGCCCTCAGATCTTAAAAATTCCTGAGGCTAGAGACCTGCAAATTGGCATCTTGATCATCCACCCGTCAATCATCAAACATACCAAATTGCAGCCCTCTAGCCTCAGTGGTTTTTATTTTATTTAAGGTTAAAATTAGCCATGATCGTGCGTCTGGCACCTCTATGGGTGCCAACAACACAGGCCACCACCGGCTCAGTTAACTTCGCTTGCTGATTTTCCAAACCGTCAGAGGGGGAACCCGCCTCCAGGGGAATTTGAACCAAACCTAACCAAAGTGGAACGGCGTCAATAACCTAGATGTTGGGACGCCAGTTTTAGTAGCCGTAAATCAATCAATCAAGTGGAACTGGACTCGAACTCCTGTATGTAGGTAACAATATTACTTTCTGGATTAGTGTCTTGTTACTTTGAACAATGGTTACTAAGTTTCTTCACTTGGTTTTACACACTGATAACTGAAAATAGATGGTGTATGTATGTGCGTATGTATGTATGTATGTATGTATGTATGTATGTATGTATGTATAAATACAATATATATATATACATATATATATATATATATATATATATATAACTATATATATATTTATATGTTTATATATGTATATATATATATATATATATATATATATATATATATATATATATATATATATATATATAATATATATATAATAAGACAAACAAAAGAAACTGAAGCAGCAGGAATCTGGACTCGGAAACACAAAGAGAAATTTATAACCGAGTCCTCACGAAAAGAAAACATCAAGATATTATGCATCTGCGAGAAAAACATGACTCTGGGTCAACTCCGCCGTGAGAGATGTGAAGCCACAGTACTTAAGAGAGCTACGAAAATGGTTCTTGAAGTCAAGACCACGTTGAAAGTGGTCTTCAGGGTACGAAAGGATTGGGACATGGAAACATGAGAATGCACATAAACTAATATATATGTATGTATGTATATACATATATATGTGTGTATATAGATATATATATATATATATATATATATATATAAATATATATATATATATATATATATATATATATATATATATATAGTTATGGTTCGTCACCTGGGATTCTGGCCTCACTGAGAGCAACGACCCCCCACTTGAGTGACGACTTCCCGCCCAGGAGGGGGGAGGGGGTACCTCTAGAGGTATTAATCTAATACTTTGCGGTAAATGTTCTTTGGGGTGAGTTTGCTAGCCCCACACCCTATATATATATATACATACATACATACATACATACATACATACATACATACACCTTTAAAGAAAATTGCAAATTACAGACGGGCGATTAAAAAAGAAAACCGACCACATTTGAACATTTCTTTGATGCATCAACGCGAAAGGAGCCTCAAAGAGAAATATAGGGTTTACGGTTTGTAAAACATCAAGCTCAGATTCATAAGCTTTCTATGTCTGCTTTGATTACCACCTGTATTTTTATATTTCTGACCGAAAATTTCCCGTCTATTTCCCCCAACAAACGAATGAGTAACAAAATAAAAAAACTGTAAAAAAAAAAAAAAAAAAAAAAACTATGTCCTTTTCAACGCCTCCCGTTCAATGAAGCGTTTCACTGAACTGCGTATTTTCCCCGGGAGTCTTTTCGTTCGAAAACCTCCCAAAAGGCGAGTTTTTTTTTTTTTTTATCCTCTTGGGAGATGATTCTCGGAAATAACTCTATCTATAGGACGGCCCGCATGTGATAAAGAGTTGTTTTCAGTTAAAAGAAAATATTTCCCGTATTCATCACCACTCGTTTGATTTGATTTTCTCTTTGATAACTGACCAAACAGAAATCTGTATTATATATATGTGTATACATTTATATGTGTATTTAATGTATATATATAAATATATACATATATATTTATATGTGCATATATATATATATATATATATATATATATATATATATATATAATATAATTATATATATATAAATGTGTCATATAGTCTCAAGATTAGACAAAACCTAATATAGTTTTTGACAGCATAACTGAAATAAAGTCTTCCCTTTTTTTACACAGACATTTCTTTGTTGCTATGATTGACAACAAGAATACCACTACAAAAGTATACAAATGCTTTTGTTCTTCAGTTCTCATGTGTACACATGTGCGCTGTTCATGTGCAAACCACGGAATTATGTATAAGAATGTACACTTCCTCGTGAACTCCTGAATGTGCATCCATCAACATTTCCATACATGCAGTAAAGATGTCCGTCAAATATACACATGTTTATGTGCATGAACGTCAAATATACACGTTTGTGTACATGACCGTCAAATATAGCCTACACATTTTTATGGGCATGGCCGTCAAATATACACATTTTTAGGGCATGACCCTCAAATATACACGTTTATATGCATGACCGTCAAATATACACATGTTTCTGTGCATGACCGTCAAATATACACATGTATATGTGCATGGCCGTTAGAATATTGGCTCCAATAGGAAAACCAGTTCTTGGCTCAATCCTCAAAACATGAAATACAAATATGCCAGTATATACACTCAAGGAATGTAAACATACTGACGAAATAACAATAAATAAATAAATAAATAAAATTTGTGCAGACTTATTGATGTTTACCTAAATAACATCAAAAAAGAAAAAAAAAAAAATTCCGATCCATAAAACCCCCCAAAAAATTTACGGAATATTTTATAAGAACTAAGCAACAAAATATTCTTAATGGAATTTAAACTTGATATGAATAACTTTGAGAAAAAGAATAGTAACGAAAAATAACAAATTTATACTTGAGTAATCTATCCACACACGTAATACATACATATGCATGCTCATATGCATACGTATATATACATATATGCACATCTGTGATGCATGGCATTCCCACTGACCAGATCTCAGGTGATATATGACTTCTTTATGTGAATGTGAAGAGAACTAAATAAAAGAGGACACAGTCAGACGCAGAGAGAAACTATAAAAGGGATGAAAAACATGCAAATATAAAAGAAGCCAAAAAGGGGAAAGGAATAAAAATATGTCTGGAGATAGAATTGAAAGAAGTTGGAGTAAATCATTTTTATTGTGTCAGAATAAAAAAAAAAAAAATTAACGAGCAGAGTCGTACTTCAAAGATATATGATCTCAAAAAAAAAAGTAAAAATTGCGCCGAAGTTTCATCGGCGCAATCAAGTCTCTGTACAGCCGTTACAGCGTATAATCAAGGCCAACGAAAATGGATCCATATTTCGGTGGTCTCGGTATGATGCTGTATGAGCCGCAGCCCATGAAACATTAACCACGCCCCGGTGGTGGTTTATCCTACATCGTTGCCAGAATCACTGTTATGGCTAAATTTAACCTTAAATTAAATAAAAGCTACTGAGGCAAGAGGGCTGCAATTTGGTATATTTGATGATTGGAGGGTGGATGATCATTATACCATTTTGCAGCCCTCTAGCCTCGGCAGTTTTTGAGATCTGAGTGCTCAGAAAAAGTGCGGACGGACAGACAAAACCGGCACAACAGTTTTCTTTTACAGAAAACTAAAAGCACTACTGGAATACTATAAATGACAAATGGAACGGATATAAAGATTTTTAAAAAATAACGGAAAAGAGGTGAGATAAGAAAATATATACGAAAGAAAACTAACGACATGAGAAATATGATGAGAATATAAATATGTTTATGTATATATATATATATATATATATATATATATATATATATATATATATATATATATATATATATGCGTGTGTGTGTGTGTTGTGTTACGACCATAGTGGCAGCAAAGAAGGAATAATGCTGCATTGCAAAAGAATTAAAAATATATATAAATTGTAGGGTGAAACAGAACAACGAATGAAGAAATAAAAAAAACAAAACGAATAAACAGACAAGCCAAGTAAAGCAATGCATAACAACGAAAGAAGGAACGAAACATGAACAGATAAGAAGACGTCGACTATGAGAAGGTTAAAAAAAAAAAAAAGGAAAGGATATATAATATATATATATATATATATATATATATATATATATATATATATATATATATATATATATTCCGTGGGACAGAAAATTAGACGAACTTATGAGATCGACCAAGTATTCGCCTTGGGTTTCGAGAAGGGGGAAAAGTTCCGGATCTGGGGTTCGAAACGGGAAAAGTTCCAGATCTGGGGTTCGAGAAGGGGAAAAGTTCGATCTCACACGAGTTCCAAAAGGACCTTTTAATCTGAACTTCCCGAAGCCATCTGACAGGGCCGAGGGTCTTCACACAAGAGAAGAAGAAAGAAGGAATTTGTATGCATTGACATATATTAGGCAGAGAGAGAGAGAGAGAGAGAGGGAGAGAGAGGGAGAGAGAAGCTGTTTGAATTTGATATCTTTATAGAGAGAGACAGACAGACTGACAGAGAGAGAGAGAGAGAGAGAGAGAGAGAGAGAGAGAGAGAGAGAGAGAGAGAGGACAATTTTTTTGCGTTTGATATCATTATACAGACACGGAGAGAAAGAGAGAGTGAGAGAGAGGAACAAGCTGTTTGCTTTTGATATCTTTATACAGAGAGAGAGAGAGATAAGCTGTTGATATCTTTATACATAGAGAGAGAGAGAGAGAGAGAGAGAGAGAGAGAGAGAGAGAGAGAGAGAGAGAGAGAGAGAAGACAAGCTGCTTGCATTTGATGTCTTTATACAGAGAGAAAGAGAGAGAGAGAGAGAGGGAGAGCAACTGGTAATCTGGCTTTGAGAGAGAGAGAGAGAGAGAGAGAGAGAGAGAGAGAGAGAGAGAGAGAGAGAGAGAGTTGCAATCTGGCTTGATATAAACTCTCTCTCATGCCTCTCTCTCTCTCTCTCGTTTTGCTCTTAGTGCCTCACTTCTCTTTACCTTTGTCATTATTTGAATTTTCGTTCCTGTACTCTCTCTGTCTCTCTGTCAATCTATCAGTCTGTCCGTCTCTAACACAACACGACTAAATAAAAGGAAAATGAACAGACTGAAAGTTCACGGGCTACTTTTCCCTTTAGAGCGCACTAAAAATATTTTCCTATGTAAAACAGCTGCGTAATTAGAATTTTAAGCTCGTTACCTTCTGCAATAAGACATTACTCGAGCGTATAAAACGCACCGCATTTGCGTGTGATGATAGCGGAAGGCATTCACTCTAAAAATAAAAACACGCTCCTTGCTATAATGACTTGTGAAATGGGTATTAGTGACATGTGCTTGCTACTTTTAATTGGGGCAAATTGTCATACCCCAGTTTCGAAGTGAAAGAAATTTTATCTTTTAGAAAGTAGTGATTATTGTTTCAAGGTTTTCATTAAAAATGTACTTTTTTTTTACATGTAGTAACAAAGATTGCTCTTCTGTAGTAATTATATTTGATGTTTTAATAATATTTGATGTTTTTGTTAATGTTATGTAGAATTCACGGGGTTTCAAATGTTTAAATTTAATGAAATAAAATACGCATCTATTAATATAAATTTTGTTTCTTTTTTCTAATATGTGGAATTGACGGGATTTCAAATATTTAAATTTAATGAATTAAAATACGCATCTATTAATATAAATTTTGTTGCTTTTTTCTAATGATATGTACAATTGACGGGATTTCAAATATGAATTAAACTACGCATCTGTTAATATAAATTTCCAACATTGACACAACGGGGCATGGGTGGTCATAGTTAATATTAAGACCTGAAAGGGTTTTATTTAGAAAAAAAAAAAAAAGTCAACTTCTATCACGTTTTAAATTCCCAGACAGTTGTGTGAGTGTGTGTGCATATATATGGGCGTGTCGCGGGCACAGGTATAGGGCCCGCCCGTTTCCCCAAGCGCGCCCCCTTTAACTGTTCCCAAATTTCCAATGTTCTTTCAATTCTTTTTAAAATTCCCTTTCTTTTTTTTTTCTCCCTCTCTCTTCTTCTTTTTCCTGCGCCCCCTTCCTTAGTTCATCAAGCGTTTCCAACCCTTCCCTTCTCTTCTCCCCTTTCGTTCCTCCGTTCGCTTACCTCTTTCAATAGACCTGGGACCCACTAAAATTCGCCCAATCCAGTTTTTTTTTATGGCCTCTGAAATACTGGGGCATTCCCTGAGATGATCCTTATCCTTCGCTATCTGGAGAGAGGTACAAATCGCGGTGATGTTTTACAGTGTGATCTAGTTACACATACGTATTAAGGACGCAGACTGTATATGTATATGTATATATATATATATATATATATATATATATATATATATATATATATATATATATATATATATATATATACACACATATATATACATATGTATATATATATAATATATATATTATATATATATATATATATATATATATATATATATATATATATATATATATATATATATATATATATATATACACACACACACACACACACACTCTTACAAAGTACTCTCCCACACATCCATACACGCGCCTGTTAACAATAGGCTACGCATATGCCATTTCGACGCACAGTCCCACGTATCACATTTCCCCAGTAAATTTCCACACGCAGGCTACCTGTTCAACATTCATAGAATTATATGGCATTTGCAAAAGTCTGCGCGAATTCGCCATCTATATTCAATCGCGTTCATTATTTACCAATCACTATTACACTGCGAATCTATTTGAATATTCCATGTTCCTGCCGTGTGTACCGTGGATGTATTTCCAATCGCACCGTAATCGGACACTGAATATTATTGTATTGTGATATGGATCATATTTTTTACCCTTAGTATTTCATGATTCTGCATATGGCCCAAGGTTGCGTTCCACATTTGCAGGGAAGAATATTTTCACATTTTTATCTGCTTATTTATTTGTGAATTTATTTTTCTTTTCTTTTCTCATAACTGGTCTCTGCTTTCTGTTTTTTTATTATTATTATTATTATTATTATTATTATTATTAAATCAAAATGTGCTTGCCAGAAAACAAAAATGGAGAATATTAGTACTGATAAGTTAAGGAAACTTTCTTGGAACGGGAACTTATCACGAAAAATTTTAGATGACAGTGAAAATATGTATATACACATTCATATATATATATATATATTATTATTAAATCAAAATATATATATATAAAACAAAAATGGATAATATTAGTACTGATATATATATATATATTTCTTGGAATATAATAATATCATATAAAAATATTATATATATGACATAAAAATAATACAATATACATAAATATATATATATATATATATATATATATATATATATATATATATATATATATATATATATATATATATATATATATATATAAATATAAATATAAATATATATATATAATATATATATATATATATATATATATATATATATATATATATATATATATATATATACATACATACATGCAACAAAAAAGTGCGAGATCTTTCACCTTTCCTGTAGGCCATTCTTAAGCTAAGTGCGTACAATAAAACGAGAGATTACAAAGAGGACCATGTTTTACTTACCAACAACAGCTAAGCTTAAACGGGTTACATAACCGCTATAATACATACAAGGTCATTCAATTTTCACTTAGATTAAATCTGGGATTAAGGATTAACTCAGGTACTTGGGTAACACAAGACGAGACAGAGAGCATTAATCAGGAATTGTGACAATTTTTAGATTCTCTTTTTAAAAATCCAAGCGTCTTGCGTTGTACGTGGTCAAGGGTGTATATAATGTCTATGCCTTGGGTATCTACAGTAGATCTGGGCTTAAATCAACATTTTCTTTTGTTACCTGCACTAATGAAGATTCAAATTTATCTCTAGACACAATACTTTAACTCATTATTTTACTACTCTAGGAGTAAGTACAGATCTGGGCTTAAATTAACATTTTCTTTTGTTACTTGTACTAATGAAGATTCAAGGATATATCTCAATCCTGTTTGATAATTACACTGCTAGGTTCTGATCAAATTGGTGATATGATTTTAGGTTCACAGATGGAGAATCATTGTTTTTTTTTTAGTTCTAACTGAACATTTACGTTCATTTAACCTGAAAATGTATCTCAGTCCATACATGGGATTTTGTAAACAATGTTTCTGCTCTGATGAGGCCAGTTTTTTTTACTAATTTTTTTTTTTTTACAATATTGCTACATGAAATTATTATATTTTCACTGAATATTTTCAACATTGATTGACTGGTTCAAAGACAATGCAATTCAGCAAAACAAAGGGGGTCCTTAGGCAGTTCCTGGAAAACGAAGCATTGAACGTCATGAAAATGGTAGAGATAAGTTAACCAGTTAATATTAAAGAAAGATACTTGCTGCAATAACGATCTGAAGACATTTTATTACAAAATTTAAGCTTAGCTGTTATTTGTAAAACTAGTCCTGAATGAAAAGCCTTAGAGGGCAGGAGAAAGATCTTGCACTCCACTGTTTCACTTTTCTGATGGCCAAATGCTCTGTTCATATCTTAAATACTGTTGTCGCGCTCGTGGTAGAAGTTAAATGAATATTACATGCATATATACATACATACACACACACATATGTATATATACATATAAACATAAAAATAAAATATATGCACATATATACTTTTATATATAAACTATATATATTTGTATACACTATATATATATATATATATATATATATATATATATATATATATATATATATATATATATATATATATATATATATATACATACATACACACACATATACAAACACAGACACGCAAAATCAAAAGCACAGCAATAAACCAAAAGCAATTTTACCAGATAAATCCAAACTTCGCACACGTCCAGAAAAGAAATGATTTGGGAACATGACGGCTCTTTTCGGTAACAGTTGTCCAATACTAAAAACGAGAGAGAGAGAGAGAGAGAGAGAGAGAGAGAGAGAGAGAGAGAGAGAGAGAGAGAGAGAGAGAGAGAGAGAGAGAGAGAGAGTTCGCCCAAAAATCCGGCAAAAAGTAAAGGCAGCAAATGTTTTTGGGGAAAAAAAATTCTGGGCCCAGTCTAAGGGGTGGGGGTGGGGGTAGGGGGGGAAGTCGATTGGAGATTGAAGGTTTTCTAACATTTTTGTCACTAACTTTAAGTGCTGACTCGAAAAGACTAAAGCGCCAGCAGAGAGAGAGAGAGAGAGAGAGAGAGAGAGAGAGAGAGAGAGAGAGAGAGAGAGAGAATTGTTAGCCTTTTTCATTTGTATATTTTTTTTTCTATTTTTGGGGAGGCTTCAATATGCTTTTTCATGTTTCAAATGCAGAGCACAAAAATAAAAAATTCTGGTGTTCTGGTGAGCCTTCAAGTATGTTAGCGTGTGTGTGTGTGTGTGTGTGTTTGAATTGTAATTCAATGCCCGCCCTAAAACTGTAAAATAATTAATTCAATCAATAAATTAAAATATTTATTTATGTTCCCATTTCACTGTCTACCACTGCCTAGTGAGGAAACAACGCATATGCTTCTTCTTTGCGTAAAATCCAAAAGGAATGATTTCTTATTTAAAGAAAATAAGAAATCTGTGAATTATTGAAGAATGGAATGTGGTTTTAATACTTGCTCGTGGAGGAAAAAAAAAAAAAAATATATATATATATATATATATATATATATATATATATATATATATATATATATATATATATAATATATATATTATATATATAATGCATGTATGTATGTATGTATCTACAGAGAGAGAGAGAGAGAGAGAGAGAGAGAGAGAGAGAGAGAGAGAGAGAGAGAGAGAGAGAGAGAGAGAGAGAGTGAATTTCATGATATTTATGCCAGTATCGACCAAGACAAATCACTGAAAGATATGTTGCCACAGCAAATCAATAATAATAATAATAATAATAATAATAATAATAATAATAATAATAATAATAATAATAATAATAATAACGAGCAGAGAAAACAGAGTACAAAATG
>NC_089770.1:5738500-5771000 GCF_040412425.1 Macrobrachium rosenbergii | reverse complement strand
AATCGAGGATTGGATTAATTTCTTTTGTCGTCAAGAAGTCAACAGTGGTTTACATGTTGCCGCTGCTGTTGATTCCCTTGAACCGGAAATTGTCCAAGAACCGAACAGCTTGTTGGCGCCAGACTTTGCCGTCGCCAAACCTGGTTTGGCCTTGTTGGCAGGCTTGGCGCTTGCTGTGTACTGGAAATGTAAATTCTATGGACCCAAATATCATGAACTGGAACAATGTCTGAAAAGCGAATGTCACGAAAGTGAGGATGATCATGTAAAGGATATAACTGATAGTGAAGATCTTGGAACGGATGTGTATGATAGTGAAGATGATGTAAGTGACAGTGAAAATGATCTGAGTGACAGTGATGATGACCTGAGTGATAGTGACGATGATCTTGAAATGGATATGAGTGATAACGATGATCTGAGTGACAGTGACGATGATCTTGAAATGGATATGAGTGATACCGATGATGACTTTGAAACGGATATGACAGATGTTGAGGATCATTCTGAAACGGAGATGAGCTTAGTTTCCAGACTGGAAGATAGTCTGGAACTGGAAGACAGTGATAATTACCTGGAAACGCAGATGAGCACTGAGGAGGACGAACAGATGGAACTAATGGACCGAGAAATCCAGCTGCCAAGACCACGTCGAGACCAACCCGATATGGAAAAGCAGAGGTTACAAGAAGCATTGGAAATCAGTCAGGTTTATGGAACTAGAATGGAAAATCTTTGGAAGGAAGCAATGGAGAAGACTGTATGGCTTCAGAATCAGCTTCTGGAAAAGGATATTTTGCTTGAAAAGAACGCACAAGAGATAGGAGAAATGAAAATGGAACTCGAGAACGTGCACCTTCAAAAAGAACAGGTACTAGCTGAAAAGCGACGCTTAGAAGAAGATTTGGAACTGGCTCAAGACCGAGCAGAAAGGACAGAAGACTTAAATAAAGAACTGAAGGAGAAAACAGCATCTCTGCAGCAGGTAATGGTCGATAAAGAAGAAAAAGAAGAAGAACTGACTTCAGTGAAGAAAGAGCTCGAAAATGAAAAGATGAGGACTCAGATTCTGGAGGCAGAAGTCCAGGTAATGAAGAACTGGGTGGCGGAATTAGGAGGAGAGAATGCCAGGCAACAGGAAGAGCTCGACAACAGGAACCTCCAAATACAAACCTTCTCAGACATGGAAAGAAAATTAATATGTGAAAAAGAAGAACTACAACAGAAACTAAGCGTCGCTCTCAATCACGGGAAAGAACTGGACAGCTTACTGGAGGAAGCAGACGAAAAGGCAAGAAAAATGGCAAACGATTTCGAGGAGGAGGTCCAGAAAAGAGACAACCAAATTCGAGACTTATTAGCCCAAGAAGAAAAGCTCAAGGCCGAAAAGCTAGTTTTGGAAGGCAAATTTGAAATTACTGTAAATCTTCAGATGAAAGAGAGGATGGAACACGAACAGGTAAATTCACAATGGCACCAAAAGTTACAGGAAAAGGACCGAGAAATGGAGATCCTCAGGAAAGAAGAAGAAGACAGTCGAGAACAAAGTAAGGAGATGGAGAGCAAACTGCGAAATCTGTTCAAGGAGAGAAACAGTCTGCTCAGAGAAGTGGAAAAACAGTCGACGGAATATCAGCTTTTAATTGACGAGAAGGAGAGAGAGACAAGCGAAATGAGAATGGACTATCAGGAGATGCTGAACCAGAAAGACACCGAAATAGAGAAGCTGCGAGAAAGTGAGGAAGAACTCCTCCAACTTAGAAAAGAATGTCAAAAGCTGAAAGAAAACTGGAAGATAAAGGAGGAAGGTATGATCAGGGAACAAAGACGCCTCAGGGACCGCCAAACAAGACTGGAAGAGGCTCTGAAGGACCACGACAAATACATGTTAATGACGCTTCTCCATGGCACAGCCCAGAGGAACTTCCACCTGGAACAGATTGCCCTGCAGCATGGAAATGAAATCCTGGACGCCAGTGAAAAGGAGAGGCAAGAACAGGACCTGTGCATGAGAAAGGAGAAGCAACATAGGGAATACTGCGATACCCAGCGTGACAGGACCAACTACGGCAACCAGTGGGAGGTCCTGACTCAAACGTTGACCGACATCGTTCACGGAGACGAGAGGATGCCGGAAACCACTACAGGAGATTCTAACAGCGAAAACCTGGCTGATAAAACTTGTCATCAAAACAACGATGACAAGATGTGTAAGGTCGAGCCCCTAAGATCCGAGACTCATGAGGAAAAGGAGGGGTAGGTGACCCGTGACACCCCCCAAAAAGGCCAACACGAATGAGTCACAGACTGACTCGATGACCATGGGGCTGAGCGCACATCTTCAGCAGCGTGAGAGGGACCCCACGATTCCCCCACACCTTCCAAATCCCCCCAAATCCCCCAACCCCCGAAGGTGTTCATGGTGGTTCCTCTTATGTTGCTTTGGGTGTGCGTTCAGCCCCACAGTCATCAGGCCATTCTGTAGACCCAATCGTGTTTGCCTTTTCGCCTTCGTCAGGAGGAGCTCGGCAACTGAGTCTGACTGACTGACTCCATTCATTTTCCTGCTGTGGAGAAAACAACATTTTAACCTAGCCACTGAGTTGGGCTGGCTTGCCCGCCAGCCCAACTCAGTGCCGGTCCCAAGCCCGGAAAAATAGGGAGGGTTGGAGTTGTCCGTAAAAATGTCTACCAAAAACAATAAAAGAGAGAGAGAGATACTTTTTATATAAACTTTGTGAAATGCTAAAATAGAGTTGCTGTAGGATTTGGCCTAGGCCCTAGAGTCTACAGTACCATGCACCTAACGTTTGCTTTCTGTTCTTTGAAATTTTATTTTAAACATTTCTAAGGATAAATTCCAAAGAATAGAAGTCAATGATAGGTGCAAGGCACCATAGACTCTAGGCCTAATTCTTCTCTCACTCTCTCTCAAACTGGTTGTGAGTGGTGGGTTGTGACAGTAAGGTTGTATGTGGAAGTTGAAGGTGGAGGTTGTGAGCAGAGCATTGTGGGTTTAAGGTTGTGATTAGAGGGTCGTGGGTTTGAGGTTGTGTGTTGAGAGTTGTGGATTGATGGCTGTGGTTAAAGGGGTGTGCATGTATGTTTGCGTGTAGTAGACTGTGGGTGTAAGGATGTATGTGGATGGTTGTGGGTAGAGACCAGGTGGATCACTGTGGGTGGAAGGTTGTGAGTGTAGGCTTGTGGGCAAAAAAGACTATGTATCAAAACCAAAAAGAACCTTACAACACAAAAATTCTGCTAGTTCTGCCTTATAATAATAATAATAATAATAATAATAATATGAAAGATATCCCTCATCTTCTTAAGAATTTTGGTGTTAATGTCGCATTTAAGAACAATAAAACAATGAAAAATGTACTTATCAAGAACTCCCCTGACAATACTAAAGGGTGTGCCTATAAAATTCCATGTAAGTCTTGTGACAACTTTTATATTGGCCAAACCGGGAAAGCACTGGAAAAAAGAATTGAACAGCATAAGAAATGTGTGAGATATGCACAGGGGAACAGTGGTATATTTGTACATGTTAGTAAGAACAATCATGCTATCAACTGGGAAGGGGCAAAAAGGATTGTATATTCTAATAAAGCACTGGAAAGGAATATCATTGAATCTAGTTTTATAGAAGAAAGTTACAACCATAATATGAATATCAGTCAAGGGATGTATAAACTTGATCCTTTAATATCAAAAGAAATTTGTAAATTGTTTAAATTTTAAGGTAGGCAGTAGAGATGTATGAAAATAGGATTATCATATTTGTAAACACAGTACGGGGGTAGTAGTGTTAATGAGTTTCCAAACTCCGCCTCCCTGACACCTGTCAGGTGTGGATCTGAGGTCGCGTGTGGTTTGTTTATCAGCATTGTCCCCTGAGAGTATATTGTGATTTTTAGCCAAATGAGTTTTGAAGGCCACTCCTACCTCGACACCGGCCTGAGGGGGGATATGTAGTCTCTAACGGTTGTGTATGTTCGTCAGTACTGTTCTTGTAGTATATATATTTGTGACTTCTCTTACTCTGTATCAGTCCTTCGTCAATGGCTTGGAAATAAAGTCGAAACCGGTCAGGACCTACACCCAGTTTCTTATTTTTCACCTGTGGTAATGTGTGATAAATGAATCAATTACAAAAGTGATAATAATCACACACACACACACACACACACACACACACATATATATATATATATATATATATATATATATATATATATATATATATATATGTGTGTGTGTGTGTGTGTGTGTGTGTGTGCGTGTGTGTGTGTGCATATGTACATATATACTGTATATGTAACTTAGATAACTGGTGAACTCAAATAACATTATTGAAGTAATGTTGCCATCTATTTTCAGAACTTGCTTAAAGAATTTACTATATACAGCATATTTCAAATCATACATTCTAATATTCGTATTTTTGTGGATCTCACCTCAATGCATTAGATCTTAAAATATCTGTATTTCAGCTTCAAATTAATTTTAAAGTCAGAGTGTTTGAAATCGGGTCAAGTTGTCATTTGACCAAATTATTGTATTAAAATTCTACAAGAAGGTAGATTTTGGCAATAATAATAATAATAATAATAATAATAATAATAATAATAATAATAATAATAATAATAATAATAGGAGATCTTCTCTGAGGGCAGTTGTATTAAAAATTATAGCTGTTTCCACGGCATTCAATTTATACAGTCTTCTCTATTCTTGATATCATCTTTGTTTCCTCAGCCTGTGGCTGGTAAATCACGTTTCCCAAGGACATGCAAAGACTTCTGTTTTCTTAGTTTTATTTCCTCTGACGTTTCAAACGCTCTCTGGCGTTTATCTCCTGAGAGTGAATGAATGGCATGCAGGTTACAAGGGCATATATAGCAAAAGGGGTTATAACACTTGTCAAGTCGGTTATTCAGCAGTGTTTTGGGTGGCCCGGATAACAGCCACTCCCAGATTCAAGTAGCGATTATAGGCCCAGAAGGTCCCAACGCCTCCAGGCCAGATCTCGTCACCAACGATTAGGCCCAGAAGGTCCCAACGCCTCCAGGCCAGATCTCGTCACCAACCTATTAGGACCACCCAAAACACTGCTGAACAACCGACCTGACAACTGCATACCCCTGCTTGCTATATATACCCTTGTAACCTGCATGCCCTTCATTCACTCTCAGAGGATAAACGCCAGAGAGCGTTTGAAACGTCAGAGGAGATAAAACTAAGAAACAGAAATCTGAGAAAAAAAAAAAAGATAATAAGAAGAACAGAGACGATTCTGTGTAATTTGAATGCCGTGGAAACAGCTATAATAATAATAATAATAATAATAATAATAATAATAATAAAAATACATTGTAAGTCTTATTACACTGTCATTTGGTCTTTACAATTATATATAAATAAATGTCAAAATTACTTCGATAGTATAATGGGTCAAATAATCAAGTTATTAGTGAAAGGATTTATATATATATATATATATATATATATATATATATATATATATATATATATATATATATATATATATATACTCCTTTAAAGTGGTATAGGTATGTTGACGATATTTTAGCTGTTTTGCCTGCTGGTATTGATGTGAATGATTTACTCTGTTATTTGAATAACCAGGTACCATCCATTAAGTTTACGTTAGAATTAGAAAAAGACAATTGCCTCCCTTTCTTAGATGTTTTAATACATAGAGAACCATTTCAATGTAAATTCAGTATTTATAGAAACCAACCAACAACTTAACTTATGTCCATTTTATTCAGGCCATCACCTCAACATCAAAATATCAATTTTTTCTTCTATGTTTTTACATGAGCCTTGCACATTGTCAGTCCCCAGTATTTGGATAAAGATATTGAATACATAAGAAAAATAGGGACAGATTTATGTTATCCTTCACATATACTAGATATTTGTTATAACAAAGCAGACAAAATGTTTTATAGTGAAAGTAACATGAAGAAAGAAACCCCTAAGAACATTCTTAGCTTGCCTTATTTTAGGTGTTTTGAAAACATAAAATCATTGTTAAAACCTCTTAATGTAAACCTCGTTTTTTCTTATAATAACACACTCAAAAGAATATTAATAAAAAATAGCCCTAAAGAAAACAACATAATATACAAAATTCCATGTTTGGATTGCCCCTCTTTTTATTTTGGCCAATCTAGCAAAGATTTAGATGTACGTATTAAGCAACATAAGTATTCAGTCAAAACTGGACAAGCATCCAATGCTATATTCATTCATTTAAGTGAAAACTCTCACAGGATAAATTGGACTGAAAGTTCAGTGATTGCCAGATCGAAAGCTTTCTCTTCAAGAAATCTATTGGAGTCCGCTATTATCCAGCTTACTTCCAGTTGTAATTTTAACCTTAGCCCTGGCATGTATTATTTGGACCCCTGTATTAGAAAAATGTTCAAGAATGACCTAAAAGATAAAATCACTGACTTGATTACAAGTTAGCTAATTGATATATATTTTCTATATATCCGTATGTTTAATATAATTTTTATTTGTAAAAATGTTCATCTTGCAAAAGTTATTGTTTACAAACAAAAGAGAATTATTGTGTTGTACTAAAAATTTTTAGGTGGTCAGTCACAAACCAGTATAATCTTTTAATTGCCCTGTCCCTGCTCCTGAACGGTTGATCCTAATCCTTTGTAAAAACCAATATTTAATCCTGTTTTGGCAGTTCTACTAATTCTTCAGTTGTGTTGGATTCCAGGTACATATGTTTCCTTTATAATCCCCATCTGTCATTTATATGAGCTTTCTTTGTAAACATACTTTTATATTTCTTCAGTCTGCTAAGTAAAGGGCATAGTGTCGAAAGGCCTCATAGCACTCCAGTGTTTCCGTTTCCTTCATTGGATTTTATCTTTATATATATATATATATATATATATATATATATATATATATATATATATATATATATATATATATATATATATATATATATATATATATATATATATATATATATATATATATATATATATATATGTGTGTGTGTGTGTGTGTGTGTGTGTGTGTGTATGCATACGTTCTAAAAATACACAACATCCCGCTGAAGAGGAGCAAATACCGCACGAGAAGAAAATGGCGTTTCCAGAGCGACCCCAAAAAAGCGTGCACATTCACAGAGAAAGGTCACAATCATTAGAATCACCTCCGAGGGGAAAAATGCTGGACTTGTCAAAAGATCTCGGCGAAGCGACGCCTTTCAAATTTGCACGAAAGACCCAGTATGCGTCAATGGCTAATGCCCAGTTAACGAGGTTACGGAAACGAGGCTTCTTGCAAGATTGTCGTGGGGTGTCATTCAGAGAGAGAGAGAGAGAGAGAGAGAGAGAGAGAGAGAGAGTATGTATATATATTCCCCCCAGAAGGAAGTAATCAGTAAAAAAATAAAAAGTAAAAAGTGCGCCGAAGTTTCTCCGGCGGAATAGAGTTTTCTGTAAAGCCGCAGGCCATGAAACTCAGCCATGGTCTGGTGGTAGCCTCAGCCACGGCCCATGCAATTCTTAGCCGCGGCCTATGAAACTCAGCCACGGCCCCTGGTGGTGGCCTGTGTTGTTGGTACCTACGGAGGTATCAGAAGTAAGAATATGGCTAAATTTAACCTTAAATCAAATAATAACTTCTGAGGTTAGAGGGCTGCATTTTGTATGTTTGATGATTGGAGGGTGGATGACTAACATACCAATTTGCAGCCCTCTAGCCTCAGTAGTTTTTAAGATCTGAGGGCGGACAGAAAAAGTGCGGAAGGAAAAAGTGCGGACGGACAGATAAAGCCGTTCACAACAGTTTTCTTTTACAGAAAGCTAAAGAGCCAACACCACACCAAACTACAATAAAAAAAATTAGTAAAATGATAATAAAAAAAAATAAAAAAAGATCTCCCGAAGCATTAAAACAAAGGCCCCTTCTCAAGCAAAAGAGATGAGGACTCAACAGTTGTTTTTCCCCTCAAGCTACCAACCACCACCACCTCCTCCTCCTCCTCCTCCTCCTCCTCCTCCTCCTCCCTCTCCACCTCCTCCTCCTCCGACAACACTGAGCAAGTCCTGGAATCATAAGAGAAGGCGCCTGGAACTGTTGTTCCCCCGCCAGGTCCAGTCATTCCAGCTGTGGCTGTTCCCCCACAATTCATTCCTTTCGGCTTGTAATTCCGGGCGGCCGTTGGCAAGGTAATCGCCGCATTTCGTCTTGCGAGATGTCGGAGCTTTGGTGCTGCGTGCTGTCTCTCTGTCTGTCTGTCTGTCAGGGTGAGAGTGACGCTTTTTCGGGTAGTGACACTTCATTGGGACGTCTCTCTCTCTCTCTCTCTCTCTCTCTCTCTCTCTCTCTCTCTCTCTCTCTCTCTCTCCTTCAGAAATACACACACAAACACACGCTCATATGTACTTTCCTTTGCATCTCTCTGAGATTCGAGCGCTCGCTCTCTCTCTCTCTCTCTGATGCATAAATCCATATGCATCTCCCTCTCTTTATGGGTCTCTCTCTCTCTCTCTCTCTCTCTCTCTCTCTCTCTCTCTCTCTCTCTCTCGCTCCCCTGGGACATACGATCATATGCACTTTCCTTTGCATCATTCTGTGATTTGAGCTCTCTCTCTCTCTCTCTCTCTCTCTCTCTCTCTCTCTCTCTCTAAAGGAACCGGTATGAGTGTCTAAGCTGTCACGAATGGTAACATAGATAAATCATAGCAATTTCAAACTGCTTTTCTCCCTTCGAAGGGAAAAAGCTACGTCGTATATGTCTTACTCTGCCTGCCGATAAATCCATCTACATTACGAAAAAATCTTCCAGACATTACCTGCCAAATATTTCCTCCTCTGAAACAAACATCCCGAATGAACATCCTCCCAACATCAGCTGCAAAAATTTTCCTCCTAAGACACGAAGACATCACCCAAATGACCAAAATTTCTTACTTTTCCTACCGATAAATCCATCTCCATTACAAGAAAATCTTCCAAACATTACCTGCCAAATATTTCCCCATCTGAAACAAACATCCCAAACAAACATCCTCCCAACGTCAGCTGCCAAAATTTTCCTCCAAACAACGAAAATTAAATCCATCTATATTAGAAGAAAATATTCCAAATTACCAGCCAAAACTTTCCCCCTCTGAAACAAACATCCCAAACAAACATCCCCCAACATAAGCTGCCAAAATTCTCCTCCTAAAACACGGAGACATCATCCAAACATTACTGCAAATCGACTGTCGCCCATCACTTCCACACAAGTTTTCGCGACTCAAACCTTCGTGTCTAAATAAAATCTATTACCTAAATCTGAAGATAATGACAATTCTTTTCAGTCTCCCTCATATCCAACAATCCTCTCGCCGCCCCCTCCCCCACCTCTTCCTCCACCCACCACCATTCCCCCACCAATCCCCGTCACACAATCTCAATAATAATGCCTATCACTGCGGAGGTGTTTGGTAAGATGGAACGGGTCAAACTTTCGTCTTGGTAAAATTTATCATTGCTTTATCATTATTGTTTTATCATTACTGCTTTATCAATATTGTTTTATCATTATTATTTTACTGGAAATGCGGGCGTAGCATTTATGCGCATACGATGCGTAAAGAGGCACTCAAACGAGAGAGAGAGAGAGAGAGAGAGAGAGAGAGAGAGAGAGAGAGAGAGAGAGAGAGAGAGAGAGAGTTGCTTTATTTCTTTCTATCTTCAAATCTTCAGCTGAAAACCCTTATGGACAGTCAACAGATCTGCCTGCAGAGAGAGAGAGAGAGAGAGAGAGAGAGAGAGAGAGAGAGAGAGAGAGAGAGAGAGTCTATAATATATACGAAGGGAGGAGGGAGAGCTTATAGACAATAAAATAGCCACGAACATCTTCTATACGAAAAAATAAAAATGAGCAATAAAATGAAACAGCATTGTAGAATCACAAACATAATACAAGCATATCATCAAACACAAACATCTAAGTGTATGTGTGTTTGTGTGTGTGTGTGTGTGTGTGTGTGTGTGTGTGTGTGTGAGGGAGAGGGGGATTCAATTCGGCAGACACGACACGACAAACGAGAGAGAGAGAGAGAGAGAGAGAGAGAGAGAGAGAGAGAGAGATAGAAAGAGAGAGAGAGAGAGAGTATAAGACGACCCAGACGGAGGACTGAAATAAGACTTTGACAAATGAAAGTCCTTACAGGCAATGGTCGGATCCGGATAATCATGTACATCTGGCATCTCCCGCCCGAATTTCGGCCTAAAGGTATGTTCCCACTTGGGTGCTTTCGTGAGAGAGAGAGAGAGAGAGAGAGAGAGAGAGAGAGAGAGAGAGAGAGAGAGAGAGAGAGAGAGAGAGAGGAGGATTTCAGTGAATGATACACATTTTTTTTCTCTGTATCTCTGTGAAAAATATACACTTTTTTCTCCCTTACTCTCTTTTCTTTTAACCTTTCAGATAAAGCTTTTTACATATATTCTCTCTCTGAGTCATGGGTATGCCTGACAAAAGTACCAACTGATGAAATACATCAAACTCTCTCTCTCTCTCTCTCTGAGTCATGGGTATGCCTGACAAAAGTACCAACTGATGAAATACATCAAACTCTCTCTCTCTCTCTCTCTCTCTCTCTCTCTCTCTCTCTCTTCCAACGGACAATTTTGTTATCTACATAGTTTCCTCGTGATCTGGCGCTTGTGATACTTGCCTCAAAAGCAAGAGCACCCGGGTTCGATCTCCGGGCGAGGCAGATCGATTAAATCCAGTTCTGCCAAATCCCATTGTGCCCCTGTTGACCTATGAAGCGAGATAATCCCTTGGTAGTAAACTGACTGTGGTGAGTCGCAGTTAGGTTGGGCAAAGATGTGTGGGTAGCAACCCCATCCCTAAATGCTATATGAAAACCGAAGAGGAAGCACATTCTGGAAACAGATATTTTAAGAAGAAATAGAGGTGAGCAAAATGTATCAATAAATAAATTATTAAATAAATGAATTAACAGATAAATAAATTGATGAGATCTCAACTAATGTATTATTATTATTATTATTATTATTATTATTATTATTATTATTATTATTATTATTATTATTATTCAGTAGATGAAACCTATTCATATGGAACAAGCCCACCAAAGGGTCCATTGACCTGCAATTCAAGCTTCCAAAGAATATTATGGTGTTCAATCGAAAGAAGTAACAGAATGTAATGGAAAATACAGAGAGAGGAGATCATTTATTAGAAAAATAGATAAATTAACAAATAAATAAATAAATAAATAAAAATAAAAGTAAATTATTAAAATGCGAGGAGAATTGTATCAGGGTAAAAAGTTATATAGAAAACGCGAAAACGATCTCTTACAGACAAATTAACAAATCAAGAAATGAATCAATAAAAATGTAAGTGAATTATTAAAGTAAAAGAAGAATTGTATTAGCGTAAAAAGTTAAAAAGAAAGAGCTTAAAAAAAATCTCTTACCCGAGCAACGGATCTTATTCAGAAAAGGAGAGACACAGAGAGAGAGAGATTACAGCCGTCATTCCCTCTGCCATATAAAAACGGTACTGAATCGGAACCAAAAAACGGAAGGCAATTAATTGAAGTGCTTCCTCTTTTAAGCAGCGCTACGGTTAGCCAAATTCGCTAAGGGTAGCAAGCAAGCCAGCCATTTACGCTACGGTTAAGCTATTTTGGATAAGGCTCGCCATTTCCGCGACGCCCTGCCGAATTGCAAACTCTTTTTTTTTTAATGTTTTTCCTTTCCTTTTTGAAAAAGGGGATCGGTAAAATAATAGCACGAGTTCTATTCGAAATAAATCTTGATAAACGACTCCATTAGCGAAAAAATACGTTGAAAAAAAAAGAGAGAGAGAGAAGGTTTTTGAAAAACATAAAAGGTACAGTACCGACGGGGTACACTGTCCAACATTTCTGAAAAAAAATCATTTAGTGTGGGAAGCACAAAAAACAGCCATTGAGTCGAAGAGGTATTTTATAATTCTCTTCACGAGTTCGACAAAGCGCAAATGTTCGAAAATACGTCGGAAAACGGCTGACTATCTGTCCATCAAACTAGTATTTTCGATAGTTTGGTGGTGCCAATGTCCCAATAGAATAGAATAGTATATAGAATTTAGGCCAAAGACCAAGAGCTGGGACCTACGAGGTCATTCAGCGCTGAAACGGAAATGGACAGTAAAAAGGTTTGAAAGGTGTAACAGGAGGAAGACCTCGTTAGGGGAGGGTGGAAAGTACGACGGAAGAAAGAGAATATGAACGGAGGCACAGTAAAAGGAAAGAGAGGTGTTGCAGCTGGGGTCGAAGGGAAGCTGCAAAGAACCTTAAGTAATGCCTACAGTGCGCCGCATGAGATGCACTGACGGCACTACCCTCCTACGAAGCTAATGCCCCAATGTTTCAGATATGTAATGCTTAGATGACCGGATATATTTACCATTATCACAGGCAAGTGGGTCATCAAAGTGTCACTTTTCTATACCTGAAACCGGACATATATAAATACTAAATGCCCTACCCTGGGCATATAAACATAACATACCTTACGCTAGGCATGGCGTTAAACACGTACTTTCAAATACCCCTACCCTTTGTGCCATATCGCTCTGCTGATGCTTACTTGTCAAAAATACCATGTCCCTTGACAAAAAGATATAAATAAGATAGGAAACTTCAGCTCTCCCTGAGGAACGCCATCTGTTGCCATTCTGTCAAAACAAGCGAGTTCGAGCACACGATAAGGGTCTGATATTTCCTATCTTGCTTTGGTCGAGGCTTTCCAAACTTTGTGTTCGAGTTGCGTTGCTTCAGTGCACACTTCTGCAGACCTTCCCTTAATTTCAGTTGTTCGCGGCTGTTATCTGGTTATAATCTTTATATTTATTTGTTTACGATTTATACCTCTCATTTTGCAGTGTATTCTATTTTGGGGACAATTACAGCACTGGAGTTTGTTTTATTTTATTTGATTTTATAAAATTTTTCGAATTAATGAATGAATAATAATAATAATAATAATAATAATAATAATAATAATAATAATAATAATAATAATAATAATAATATATCACCAAAGATAGCAGCCCAGTTATCGCATAAAGAACGAAAAAAAACATTATCGAGGGCAAACATCAAAAAAGTATTTTGAAAAGTGGCCCCCTTCGGGGTGGAAACATGCTAAAATGCCTTGACATTTTCTAAAACACATCCTCTCTCCACCAACCGCTTTAATGAAGAGTGTCATCGACACTCCTGTATCTCATTCGCCAGGGCAGCAAGGCAAGAGGCCGGGAGGGAGGAGGGATTGGGGGGGGGGGAGGGACCCACCTACCACTGTAGAGGCTACAAATGGAGTCAGGCTCCCATCAGTTTTCAATTCGAGAGATCAAAGAATGAGAGAGGCGAGTTATACCCTGGCCTCTTATTTTCATTCCATCTTCAAGGTAGCCCTAAAGAAAAAGATCTCTTCCGCGACCGTTTCACAAAAGGCTGGGTTGAAATCTCTCTCTCTCTCTCTCTCTCTCTCTCTCTCTCTCTCTTTACTCATAGAGTGGTCATTCCTTGAACTTTTCACATACTGGTAAGTTTGGCAGGCAACGAAAATGTTCTCTCTCTCTCTCTCTCTCTCTCTCTCTCTCTCTCACACAAACATCTATTTCTCCCTCCCTCCCCAACACCCCCTTAAAATTTGACCCTCCCCAGGCCCCTCAGATTCCCCCGACCCCCCAACCAAACCCCTCCATCTCTCCATAACACTGCAGACAAATTTCCCAATCAAATCCTTGTCTTCCGTCAATAACCGATGGCATCGAAGCTTCTCAAAGAGACAGGCACATAATGAGAGCGTTCTTTCCTCCACCCCGAGGACACAAAGGGCATTCCTCGAAGGTCCTCCTCGAAGGTCCTCCTCGAAGGTAGTCCTCGAAGGTATACCCCTCGAGGACCGTCGGTACCTGCCCCTTCCTCTCTCTCTCTCTCTCTCTCTCGAGTGGATGCGAATCAATCGCCAACGGGAACTCGAGAGTTGTCCCCGCGCGGCGGAAAACAATGAGAGATCGAAAGATCAAAAGGGAACAGAAGAGGAAAAACCACCCCTGGGGTAATAGGACGAAGGAGAAGTTTTTTTTTGTCCTTTGCGGATCTCTCTCTCTCTCTCTCTCTCTCTCTCTCTCCGTGACTAAGTGTTTTCCTCTGGAGTTTTAACCTCTCTTTCTTTCTCTTTGTGAATATGTTTAGCTCTCTCTCTCTCTCTCTCTCTCTCTCTCTGTGACTCCGTGTCTTCCTCTGTAGTTTGTAACCTATCTGCCTTTCTCTTTTCTCTCTCTGTCATTATGTTTATCTCTCTCTCTCTCTGTGTGAATGACTGTCTGCTTCCGTAGCTTAACCTATCTATCTTTCTCTGTATGCCTATCTCTATTCGCTCTCTCTCTCTCTCTCTCTCTCTCTGGTAGCTCCGAATTCCGCACATTCAATTCCCAAGTCTTTTATTACAATCCCCGGGTCTTTTATTTGGTGCTCATTTTTTTTTTTTTTGTAGTATCGCTCAAGAGAGCTTGGAAGAGGAGGAGGAGGAGGAGGAGGAGGAGGAGGAGGAGGAGACCAAGGATCGGATTTTGCCGGGATGGAAAAACGAGAAAATTGGTCTTTTATTTTTCTCTTTATCGTCTTTATAGGCGGCTGTGACTACATCAAAAGGATGCTCATTTTGCTGAATATTTAATCGTAACTTTGGAAGATTACAGATGGAATCGAATAGCCGAGTGAGCGAGCGGAAGATAGGGGAGGTAAGATATGAAGTTAAGGAAGGGACGTAAATTGATTTATGTTCGTCTGTTGATGCGTTTGTTTGTTTGTTAAGAGACGTAGATGACTACGAGACAGGGTAACCTTGGAAGGAAATTGCTCCATTTTTAGTCTTCTGCAAAAGAAAGCTATTGAGATGACTCTTTGTCAGTCCGTCTGCCCTCAGATCTTAAAAACTACTGAGGCTAGAGGGCTGCAAATTGGTATGTTGATCATCCACCCTCCAATCATCAACCATACCAAATTGCAGCCCTCTAGCCTCAGTAGTTTTTATTTTATTTAAGGTTAAAGTTAGCCATGATCGTGCGTCTGGCAACGCTATAAGACAGGCCGCCACCTGGTCGTTGCTGAAAGTTTCATGGGCCGCGGCTCATACAGCATTATCGGTGTCCGGCTACAGACGGTCTTTAGACTGGTATCCTTCCGCTTTGGTTTTTTTTTTTTACTTTCTTTTTTCTTTGTTATTTTCCTTTTTTTATTTTTTATTTCTGAGGATATCAAACCATTCATATTATCTTTGTTCCATCTTGCTGTCCACCCTCTCCTAACAATTATTTTAGAGTGCAGCTGCGAGGTTTTCCTCCTGTTACACCTGTCAAACCTACCTACTCTCATTTTCCTTTCCAGGGCTGAATGACCTTATAAGTCCCAGTGCTTGGCCTTTGGCCTAAAATCTATATTCAAATCCATTCCATTCCAACAACGAAAGCGATTATATTCCATTCCATTCCAACAACGAAAGTGATTATATTCCATTCCACTCCATTCCAATAACGAAAGCGGTTACATTCCATTCCATCCCATTCCAACAACGCAAGCGATGTATTTTCAATCCATTCCATTCCATTCCAATAACGAAAGCGATTACATTCCATTCCATCTCATTCCAACAACGCAAGCGATGTATTTTCAATCCATTCCATTCCATTCCAACAACGGGAGCGATTTATTTTCAATAAGTTATTCCATAAGAAAGGTAATCCAGTGTCCGTATGAAGCCCAGCCCCGAACAAAACTGGAGAAGAAAAGAAAGTAATTTATCTACTCACGAGGAAACTATCGACGAATACAGCAGTAATGGCAAAATTCTGTTTGACCGGGAAGATACGATAGGCGAAATAAAATAGAACGAAAAAAATTAAAAAAATGGAATAAAATCTATAATGGCACGTTCAAGTTTTACTGCATACAAGAGTTTTTTTTTTTTTTTTAATATTTCCCCACTGCCCATAAAGTATGGAGCATTAGAGAAAAACTCATTGGTGATTGTATGTATATATATATATATATATATATATATATATATATATATATATATATATATATATATATATATATATATATATATATATATATATATATATTATATATATATATATATATATATATATATATATATATATATATATATATATATATATATTAGTAAGGAAATGGAATGGGAGAAACTGAGAAATAAAGGAAATTGCAAAGAAAGCAAAAAATATTCACTGATGACAATAGCACATTGAACCTGTGCCCCCATTCTATTCTCTCTCTCTCTCTCTCTCTCTCTCTCTCTCTCTCTCTCTCTCTCTTTCACACGTACAAAACCAGGAAGATTTTTAAACAGGAGGACACACACTAACAATGATTGGTGAATGCATATATAGCTTTTTTTATATTCTCTCTTATTTACAAGATGCAGCCTCATACATAAATTTATATATATATATATATATATATATATATATATATATATATATATATATATATATATATATATATATATATATATATATATATATACAGTATATATATATATATATATATATATATATATATATACATAAATTTATATATATATATACATATATATATATATATATATATATATATATATATATATATATATATATATATATATATATATATATATATATATATTATATATATGTGTGTGTGTGTGTGTGTGTGTGTCTGTACACGTAATGGTATGGCTCACAAGTGTTCACATAAAGGACAAGATTTCCATTTTCTTACCACTTTCTTATTAAAGAAAAAAATACTGAGATGATACTCTTCCCATTTCTTCGCCAAGAGCCGACGGGAAAAGTTCCACCTCTCATGAAAATAGTTCCAGAACAAATATTGGCTCAAAAAAAAAAAGTGGGGGTGGGGAGGGACGAAAATAAAAGAAAATGAAAATAGTTCCCCAAAAAGGCGTGTCCCATTGGGACACGCTGCGCCATCCCAGCCGGAAGCTGTCCGCCTCCCGTCCCAGGAAAAGTTTGGACCAGAATCAATATAACATCGGGATGGAGTTTGAAACGAACCGTTAACGATTACGTAAGAAGGAAAAAAAAAAACTCAAAATAAAAAAAAAAAGGCAAAAGTTGTTCGTCTCTCGCCCTTCGCCGGTTATTTTCGCATTTCAGCTTCTCCGCTGCCTTTCATTTTCGTTTCGTCTTCGGGGACAAAATGCTGAAAGGGTTGAGCATTCATTTATTCTCTCTCTCTCTCTCTCTCTCTCTCCCTTATTTATGTAACGATCGTCTTCTAAATATAAAACCAATAATAATAATAATAATAATAGATATAATAAAATTAAAATAATATTATGTAACAATTTCTCTCTCTCTCTCTCTCTCTCTCTCTCTCTCTCTCTCTCTCTCTCTCTCTCTTCTCTCTTTATTTATGTAACAATTGTCTTCTAAATATAAAACCAATAACAACAATAATAATAAATATAATAATAATACTAAAATAAAAATAATAATATGTAACAATTTCTCTCTCTCTCTCTCTCTCTCTCTTAAAAGAGAGTCTCTACCTCTGACTGTTTGTCTCTGTCGCTTTATCAGCAAGCAACAAACTCTCTCTCTCTCTCTCTCGCTAATGCAGCAATAATCAGCGATGGTCTATCTCTCTGTCTCATCTAGGCATTTCAGTAATCAAGCTGCGAAGCTTGCGTGTCTGTGGTTAACAGATCGTTATGGGAACAATCTGCAAATTACATCAAATGGAAATTTGTTTAATGTAAGCTATTTCGAGAATCTCTGTAACCTTCAACTGCATACAGGTAGGTTATCGTAACGATCTACCTCCGCTTTCAAAAAAATTCAAAAGCCTTTTGACGAGACCCACCGCTGTTGACAGATGTGTGCCTCTATTCGATTTCAATTGAAATTTCTCGTCTATTTGCAATCGTATGTTTTAGTTTGGTAAATAGTGTTTTGTTTACTCTCATGACGATAAACATTATCGAGTATTGTTTAATTTTTCACGTTAATTTTCCATCTTCAGTCACGGAAGAACATCGCTTCCGTAAGGCTCCTGGCAGTGATTTGACCAAATGTCCTCTTTACCAAAACATACACTTTTTTTTAAATTTCTAGATGTCTAACAATATATTTTATTTGTTATTGACTTTTTTTCTTCCATCTTTCGTTTCTCGTTCATAAATATACTAACAATCACTCGATAGTGATTGGGTTACCTAACGTTATTCTCAAGAAAATTCGATTAAATTAGTTACAGTTATGATGCCATGATATCTTGCACGATTAGGAACCAAAATCATTTTGCCGGTTCAGATTTCAGCACAAATTTATATAGCCTTATACATGTGATGTCTTCCCTTTTCGTGTGGTACACTATAAGTTCTGACCAATTAATATTTTTCCAGACATACGGTTCAGAGTGTTTTGTTCGTGCGAATGAAGTTTCAGAGGTTCATTAAGAGCACGAAAAATTCTGGCAATATTTTGATAAACGATCCAATAAATATGACGTACCTAAAACAATCTCTCTCAAAAAAAGTACGTAATTGTGAACGGACTTTTGTGCTGGGCTGCCTTCGAGGTAAAAGACTGAATAATTGTAATTAAGAGATATTTTGCGATAGACAATTTAGGCCATTAAAATTCTGACCGAATTGAAAAACCTTCTAGTGATTAAGGTGCGGACAAAAAAAAAAAGATAAACTAGAAAAGAGTCTGAAATTATGAAGAATTTTAATTGTTACAGGACAGATTTTGGGTTAAAAGACAGGATTGTAATACTGTAATTAAGAGGCAATTTAGAACAGACAATTGGGCAATTAAAGGACAGTTAATTACCGTGACCTAAGGAGATATGTTTAAAAGTCTGACACCCGTTGACTGAATATCGTGACGGAGTATCCCCCGTAAGGGACTACTGCCGTCAGTGCACCTCACGCAGTGCACTGTAGGCAGCATTATTTCAAGGCTTCTCTTCAGCATCCCTTCGGCCCCTAGCTGCAACCCCTTTCATTCCTTTTACTGTGCCTCCGTTAATATTCTCTTTCTTCCATCTTGCTATTAACCCTCTCCTAACAACTGTTTCATTGTGTAACTGCGAGGTTTTCCCCCTGTTACACCTTTCAAACCTCTCTATTCCCAATTTCCCTTTCAGTGCTGAATGACCTTATAGGCCCCAGGGCTAGGCCTTTGGCTTAAATTCTATATTCCATTCCATTCCGTTTAAAATAGCGAAAGATGATAGACGGTCAGGATATTATTATTATTTCGGTATCCTACAAGATCCGTAAATCATTAAAAAAAATTACTACATCGAAGTGACGGCTTTATTGTCCTTAGAATTTTAATTTTTTTTTTCTTTTTTAATAAAAGATAATCAATATTATGCAAAGAACAAATTATTAAGGCGATTTTGCGGATACGAGCCGAAGACAGGTGTTTCTTTCAGAAAGTAAATAAATAAGCAAATAAACACATAAATATATAAATAAATAAATAAATAAATGAAATTAACAAAGCAATACGACATTGCGTCATCATCACATTAAGCCAAACGGATCCGTTGAAACTCTGCGAATCGTTAAGCGGAAATCGAGGTGTTAAGAACTGACTCAAATACGTGAGAATGATAACGAAAAGTAAGATATGATTAAAAAATTAACTTTCGCTTCTAAATGTCCCCAGTGTTAGAGAGAGAGAGAGAGAGAGAGAGAGAGAGAGAGAGAGAGAGAGAGAGAGAGAGAGAGAGAGAGAGAGAATTTAAGAAAAAACTGTACGTTCAATACAAAAAGTTTTAGGGGAGGGACAGAAACTTAAAAATAGGAAATTGCACCGTCAGTGCAACACGTTTTTAGAGAGAGAGAGAGAGAGAGAGAGAGAGAGAGAGAGAGAGAGAGAGAGAGAGAGAGAGAGATCAAAAAAGGAAATTGTACCTTGAGTGCTGCCAGTTTTAACAAATGTCCATAACAGGGATAAATGTATTTTATATTATTTAGACAAAAGTGCAAGAGAGATGAGGAGGAAAAAGACAATAGTTTGATAAACAAGAACTAGATTAGAAAGTATGTAAGAGAGAGAGAGAGAGAGAGAGAGAGAGAGAGAGAGAGAGAGAGAGAGAGAGAGAGAGAGAGATAGTAATTGCCTAGCAAAGAACTTTGAAGCTAATATAAATAGAAAGAGCGACAGAGTCAAAGAAAGATAAAGAGACTTCTATTTACCCAGTGAATAGCTGAAACTACTGTACAAAGAAAGAAAGAAAGAAAAAAAGAAAGAAAGAAAGAAAGAAAGAGATACAGTGACCAAATCAGGGAAATATTCCAAAACGCTTCACAGAAGCAAAATGAGAAGATACAAACACAAAAAAAAAAACTTTCAATGAATAAACTGAACGTTCTCCTCAAAGGAAGAACCTGCACGAATTCGTGAAGGTAGAAATTGTACAAAAGCCTGACAAAATTAATTGGAGAGACACCAACTCACACACACACGGACAGACCAGAGAGAGAGAGAGAGAGAGAGAGAGAGAGAGAGAGAGAGAGAGAGAGAGAGAGAGAGAGAGAGAGAGAGAGAGAGTCTCAAAGGCGCGCACACACGGTCGCTGAACTGAAGCGTATAAGAGAAGCGGGCGAGATGAATGCAAGGCAGGAAATGGAACTGAAGCGTGATGAATACATGAAGGCTGAAATTAGGGCTTTCTGGCAAGGGGTTGAAGGTGGGGGGGGGGAGAGTACCCAGGTTAACACATCAGGTCAGAGGCTAGTTCTGATATGTTAGGTCAGACACTGATCTCGACTTTTCAAACCAGAAGCTGGTCTCATATTTCAAGTCGGAAGCTGGTCTCGTTCCAGGTCAGAAACTGCTCTCATTTCAGGTCAGAAGCTGATCTCATTTCAGGGCAGAAACTGGTCTATTTCAGGTCGGAAACAGGTCTCGTTTCAGGTCACAAACTAGTCTTATTTCAGGTACGAAACTGGTCTCGTTTCAGGTTAGAAACTTTGCCTCATTTCAGGTCAGAAACTTGTCCCATATCAGGTCAGAACTTGGTCTCATTTCAAGCCAGAAACTGGTCTCATTTCAGGTCAGAAACTTGTCCCATATCAGGTCAGAACTTGGTCTCATTTCAAGCCAGAAACTGGTCTCATTTCAGGTCAGAAACTTGTCCCATATCAGGTCAGAACTTGGTCTCATTTCAAGCCAGAAACTGGTCTCATTTTAGGTCAGAAACTTGTACCATATCAGGTCAGAACTGGTCTCATTTCAGGTCAGAAACATGTCTCATATCAGATCAGAAACTGGTCTCATTTCAAACCTTAAACTGGTCTTATTTCAAGTCAGAAACTGATCTCATATTTCAGGTCAGAAACTGGTCTTATTTCAGGTCAGAAACTGAATTAATATTTCAGGTCAAAACTTGTCTTATTTCAGGTCAGAAACGGGTCTCACATCAGCTCAGAAAATCGCCTAATTTCATGTCAGAAACTGGCCTCATTTCACTCCATAACCTGGTCTCATCTCAGATTAGAAACCGGTCTCATTTCGGGTTTTAGAAAATCGCCTAATTTCAGGTCAGAAACTGGTCTCAATTCCAGTCAGATATTGGTCTCGGAAACTAATCTCGACATTTCTGATTAGCAACAGGTGTTGGCATCCTGACATAAAATTGTTTCAACAGCTGAGGTCACAAACTAAAGAGGGGCAGTCCTATAAACTGGCACTGAATACAGGCAGACAGTCAGACGGAAGAGGAAAAGAAAAAGAGGATAATAGCAGGGCTGAAGACAAGAGAGAGTAGTGTAAAAAAAAAAAAAAAAAGAAAATTTAATGGATACTGATATCTTGTTTACAATGGCACAGTCATCACGATGAAATAAAGTGGACAGGTAATAACTATACGTGAACAAGGCAGAGCATAGATAGATAGATAGATAGATAGATAGATAGATAGCTAAGCACAAAAAAGCTCTTATCTAACGTACACTAATTCACTGCTTACCTTAGTAAAGTTTTCTTAGCATTGGAATAAAGAAAATCAACTGTATTGTAGAGAGAGGCAAAACGAAGACATATAAATTGACAGAGAGTTAATAGATCTAAATATAAAAAAATCCTTGCTATCTAATACACTTTGATATATTACTGGCACAGTGTTCATGATGAAATAAAGAAAGACAATAAAAAAGAGTCGAACAAAGGTTCTATTTGCTTTTCATCATTTTACAACTTCGCTTTCCTTTCCCCTTTTTCGCAATGACCAAAAGACAAAAGAGGATAAAGAGAGAAGATCAAGGAAGAGAAAAAGAAGGGGACAGGATACATATACAAATTGGGAGATATAGTACGTGGTTTTAGAAATACAGAAAATGGCTAAAAGGGTTAAGACCAACGGTGAGTGACATGGGTAGGATGAACTCCTGGAGAGAGAGAGAGAGAGAGAGAGAGAGAGAGAGAGAGAGAGAGAGAGAGAGAGAGAGAGAGAGAGAGAGAATCTAGGATTGGTATTGCAAAGCGGATGATAAATTTGCTTCGAATTTTCCAACATTTTTATGGAATTCTTTATAATGTTTATAATGTTGCGGTGCTTTGACATTAAGAAGGAGAGAGAGAGAGAGAGAGAGAGAGAGAGAGAGAGAGAGAGAGAGAGAGAGAGAGAGAGAGAGAGAGAGGAGAGAATCTAGGATTGGTATTGCAAATCGGATGATAAATTTGCTTCGAATTTTCCAACATTTTTGTGGAATTCTTTATAATGTTGCGGTGCTTTGACATTAAGGAGGAGAGAGAGAGAGAGAGAGAGAGAGAGAGAGAGAGAGAGAGAGAGAGAGAGAGAGAGAGAGAGAATAGTATAAACATCACGTATGAATTTTCAGTCAAGGAGACAGACAGACGGCAGTGGTACATGAATTATTCCTGCCATTTATCGTCGTCAGCGACTAATAATTCTCAAAGAGAGAGAGAGAGAGAGAGAGAGAGAGAGAGAGAGAGAGAGAGAGAGAGAGAGAGGCGGTTGGGAGGGAGGGGAGTGGGGGGGGTCTGAGGAGCTGGCGAAATGCAGATGGAAACCGTGCTACACCTCCAGCCAATCAGATTCACGAAAGAACCGGTAATGCTCGCTAATTGGTCTGATCCGATGAGGCTCATGAACGGATAAAAGTCTCCTTTTGAGAATGTCGACGAACTGGAAAATTTCATAAGATTTTTTTTTTCCCGAGATTTACATGAATTATTGATATCTCTCGATTCACATGCAAGCGAGTCTGCTTGATAACGCATTTAGAGAGAGAGAGAGAGAGAGAGAGAGAGAGAGAGAGAGAGAGAGAGAGAGAGAGAGAGAGAGAGAGAGAGAAATATTATAGCCTTTTAGTGCTTATGAGAATTCTTGTTCTTGTAGATTATACAGAATTATGGTCACTGAAAGAATAAGACTTGAGAGAGAGAGAGAGAGAGAGAGAGAGAGAGAGAGAGAGAGAGAGAGAGAGAGAGAGAGTTAGGAAAATATTATAGCCTTTTAGTGATTAAAGAGGGTACTAGTTTCTGTAGATTATAAAAAAAAAAGCATGGTCACTGAAAGGAACAGATTTGTTACAGAGAGAGAGAGAGAGAGAGAGAGAGAGAGAGAGAGAGAGAGAGAGAGAGAGAGAGAGAGAGAGAGAGAAAGAAAATATTATGGCCTTTTAGTGTTTAAGAGGGTTCTAAATTGTATAGAATATACAAGAAACATGGTCAGTGAAAGGAAGAGATTTGTTACAGAGAGAGAGAGAGAGAGAGAGAGAGAGAGAGAGAGAGAGAGAGAGAGAGAGAGAGAGAGAGAGTACTGTAATGTGGTTCCCACAATCAAGGGAAAAAAATTATACGTACCTCATCAACACCAACGTATCTCAAAACGAATAATGATTTCACCGTCAAAGGAACTGCGGCTTATTTTTCATCTACCTGTTTAATCTACTTATACTTTTCCATTTTCCTTTTTTATTCATCCTTTTTTTTTGTGTGTCATCCTCAATTCCGCCTGTGGCAGCAGAGCTCTACTTTCAAAAGCTCATGAACTGATCAGTGATAGATTGCATTCGATGCCGTTTTTTGCAATTTTATCTGATGGTGGATTGCAGCGCGATTCCTGCCGTCCATTACCGTTCTGTATCTATCACAAAATGTCAAGCATTTTAATCTCTCTCTCTCTCTCTCTCTCTCTCTCTCTTTTTGATTCGACCTAATTACAATTCACGTCATTGTTTTTATCTAGCATCATTGGTTGCTGATTGGACGGTTTCTCTTTTTGCTTTTCGTTAGGTTTTTCAGATTATTTGATTGTTGGTTTTTTTTTTTTACTTCTGCTTTTATTATTCGTATGTTTTTCTTTCTCTTCTCTTCCCCCTTCAATTTCCATTCAATTCTTTTATTTCATCCATTTTTCTATGTCCGATTTTTAAAAAAAGTTTTTAACTTGGTTTTCTCTTTTTGCCTTGTTATGGCTTTGTATTTCTCTCTCTCTCTCCCTCTCTCTCTCTCTCTCTCACTCTCTCTCTCTCCCTCTGTTCCATATACTTCGTCTTTGTGACTAGATTCTTCCTCGACTCAATAATCCCTTTTCCTTCATTCCTTCCTTTGTTCCAACCTGCCTCCCCCTTCATCGAACTCTCTTGGTCATTCCTTCTTCCTTCTCTTCCTCCACTTATTCCTCATATTCTTCCTTCCTTCCTTCCCTTCCCTTCCTTTCCTTTCTCCCTTCCGTACATCGTTCCTCACCTAAACTCTCATTCTTACCTTACCGTTACACGATCTTTTTCTCTCCCTCTCTCACTTCTCCTTGAGATAAGTGAGAACATGATGTCTCCTCGGATGGACTAGAAAGTCTTTGAAACATCCTGATCTTTGTAACTCCTTTTTAATTCTTCCTTATTTCTCCTCTCCTTCTCTCCTTCCATTTGCCTTTCTCCCCTACACCGCATTCCTTGCATTCCCTCCTTCGACCCTTCCTACTTCACATTATTCCGTCTTTCTTCCATTCCCTTCGTTCCGTATTTCTGTCTCTTTACTTTCCATCTTTACCTTTCCCCCTTCTTCTTTACCCAATCCCACTATTCTTCCCTTTCCGTCCTTCTCTCCACCCCTTCACCTTCCCTCCTTACCTACGCCAATCCCTCTTCCCACATACCAAACAAAATAAAACTGGACAGATGAGTGCTGCTTTTTATTTTCTGTAGAAGAAAGCTATTGTGCCGGCTTTGTCTGTCCGTCCGCACTTTTTCTGTCCGCCCTCCGATCTTGAAAACTACTGAGGTTAGAGGGCTGCAAATTTGTATGTTGATCATCCACCCTCCAGTCATCAAACATACCAAATTGCAGCCCTCTAGCCTCAGAAGTTTTCATTTTATTTAAGGTTAAAATTAGCCATAATCGTGCTTCTGGCAGCGATATGGGACAGGCCACCACCGGACCGTGGTTACAGTTTCAGGGGCCACGACTCATACAGCATTGTACCGAGACCACAGAATGCTAGATCTATTTTCGGTGGCCTTGATTATACGCTGTAGCGGCTGTACAAAAAACTCGATTGCGCCGAAGAAACCTTGGCGCATTTTTACTTTTTTTTTTTTTTTTTAATTCTTTCCCTATTCTTATTTACTCGAGATTAAACAGATAATTGCTCCTTTTTTTCTTGTCTTAATTCTTTCCCTCCTCTCATTTTCTTGACAAAATTGTGTGATGGATTAGGAGAGAGAGAGAGAGAGCATGCACCAACTCCCAAGTTAATCCATTAAAGGACATCCCTTGCCGCCGTAGAAGGTCCTCTCCCTCCTCGGCTCGAAGAAGACGATTAAAAATGGGAATAAAAGTTCTCGATTAATGAAGCATAACCTGCCTATAAACCTAGAGCTAGAGAGAGAGAGAGAGAGAGAGAGAGAGAGAGAGAGAGAGAGAGAGAGAGAGAGAGAGAGAGAGAGACTGACGACACAGGGTGGCTCTTCCAGTAATGTGTGCGTATATATATATATATATATATATATATATATATATATATATATATATATATATATATATATATATATATATATGAGAGAGAGAGAGAGAGAGAGAGAGAGAGAGAGAGAGAGAGAGAGAGAGAGAGAGAGAGAGAGAGAGAGAGAGAGAATTCTGATGTCCTGATCGTCTGGACTCTTTTGATGATGTTGTTTTTCCACTGTTCTTTTTATTTTGGCTTTATTCCGGGTCATATATATATATTTTTTTAGATTAAGGTTCCGCTCTTTGTCAACATTTTCTGCGCTGATGTTTATCTTCAGATTCCATCTTTTATTTTGTTGTTGTTTTTCCACTGCTCTTTTATTTTAGCAGTATTCCGGTTCATAGTATTCTTTTTTTTTTTTAGATTAAGATTCCGCTTTTTGTCAATATTCTCTGTGTTGATATTTATCTTTTTTTTATTTTTTTTATTTCAGTTCATTTTATCTTTGTTCCCGTTCATATTTCTTTGAAGATTTCAACTTTCTTTTTCAGTGTTTTATTTATCAGTTAAAGTGCTTTCGTTTAGCATTGACACTCTTTTGGAATTTTTATACTCTCTTATTGCTACGGCTTTCTCTTTTTTTTTATCTTTTAATTTCACCTGTTTTGGGAATGCCTTACGTATTTTACTCTCTCCCTTCTTGAATCTTTATTTTGCTTATACTTTTTTTTATTTAATTCTTAACTTTAGCTTTATTTTCCACATCTGTTTATATTTATAGTTTTCATTTTCTTTAATCTTCTGTTGTTCTTGCCGCCGTTCTGTTTAGGATTCCACTGTCTACCTTTTATCTTGGTTTTTCTTTCAACTTCTTAGCTAATCTTAGCTGTGCTTTCCGGCTCTGCATTGTTTACTCCTAGTGTGATATCAATTCAATCTGTGACCATGTTTTCATTTGTCTATAAGTTCTGTCTCACTTTTGTTTTTTGCCTTCTTTATGTTTACCTGACTTGGAATGATTATCTTTGCTATTAGTTTATACATACCTGATGTGCTGTCACTTTCTTTCCTCTTATATATATATATATATATATATATATATATATATATATATATATATATATATATATATATATATATATATATATATATATATATATATATATATATATTATATACATATATATATGTATGTATGTATGTATGCATGTATATATATATATATACATAGAATAATAATCTTCTATTAAAGGTATTGGATTAAAGGAGTCTAAGATTAAAGAAGTCTTGGATTAAAGAGTCTCGTATTAAAGGAGTCTTGGAATAATGGAGTCTAGGACTAAAGGAGTCTTGGACTAAAGGAGTCTTGGATTAAAGGAGCCTTATATTAAAGGCATCTAGGATTAAAGGAATCTTCTAGTAAAGGAACCCTGGATTAAAGGAGTCTTGGATTAAAAGAGTCTTGTATTAAAAGAGTCTTAGAATAAAGGAGTCTTGGATTAAAGGAGAACTGACTCAGGAGTCTAGGATTAAAGGAATCTTTTATCAAGATATTCTTGGATTAAAGAAGTCTAAGATTAAAAAGTCTTGTATTAAAAGAGTCTTAGAATAAAGGAGTCTTGGATTAAAGGAGAACTGATTCAGGAGTCTAGGACTAAAGGAACCTTCTATTAAAGGAGCCATGTAATGAACTACTATGAGAATCAAAGCTATGAACCCTGTCAATAATTTCATATTTGCTACACGAAAATTATCGTCACTGTCTTATACTTCAGAGGATTAAAATGCTATTCACATAAATAAAATTGCCATTATTCGTATTAATCTAGACAAGGTAATTGGTGCAAGTATCACGCTGATACTTCATAGACACAAAAAACGCATCGATTCTCAATAAGACCAAAGTTCATGAAAGCGGTTTAACTGCGAACTGATGTGATCATTTTTTGAGGTCATTGTTCTATTAGTAGATTTAGGTGATCTCTTTATCATCGTTTCCTGAATCGGACTTCGTATACAATTCAACAAAGCCTTTTTCTTTTACATAAAATTCAAAGAAGCCTTTTGTATGAAAATCAATATAGCTACTTTGTATTGAAAATCATTCAATCATTTTCAAAGCCTCTACACCAGTACCTAGTTATTGCAGACAAATATCCCCCGTTAATAATCTGCTTTTAATTATTTTGTTTACTCCTTCGGATGTGAGAAGGAAGCTTTTCTTGTTATCATTACATCAATTACTTTCTGAAGTGGAGTGAAAATGAACAGTTCGCGAAAGCAATCAATCTTTTCACGACACAATCAAAGTTTCCCGAATATCTTCTTGATGCCAGGCACAGAAAATTATCACAGAGTTGTTTCTCCCTGTAATAAGTATGTTTGGAAGTGTATTAAGTAAGCAAAGGTCTCTTCTTTAAGAAATCATACCATGTATAAGAACTAAATTTTAAAAAGTCATTGTTTGAAACCTACAACTAATTTATAATACCATTTTAAATGCCTCAACGGCTGGTGTTAAATGGTGTCAAGATGCCTCCTTGGGGCCACGTCTTCAGGTTACCCGTGAAAGATATATGGTGTTACAAATTCAAAGGGTAAAAGACACCTGCCGTGGACCTCCGGACTCAGTAACGCACCAAATTAGGCTTTGAACTTTATAATGAAGTTGAATGATTGTTAACCAATGACCTCAAAAGGACCTTGGAAATGACAGCCAAAGAAAACAAATAAAAAATGCGCCGAAGTTTCTTCGGCGCAATCGAGTTTTCTGTACAGCCAATACAGCGTATAATCAAGGCCACCGAAAATAGATCTAGCTTTCAGTGATCTCGGTACAATGCTGTATGAGCCGCTGCCCAGAAAACTTTAACCACGGCCCGGTGGTGGTTTGGCCTATATCGTTGCCGGAAGCACGATTATGGCTAATTTTAAACTTAAATAAAATCAAACCTACTGAGGCTAGAGGGCTGCAATTTGGTATGTTTGATGATTGGAGGGTGGATGATCAACATACCAATTTGCAGCTCTCTAGCCTCAGTAGTTTTTAAGATCTGAGGGCGGGCAGAAAAAAAGTGCGGACGGACAGATCAAAAGCCGGCACAACATTTTTCTTTTACAGAAAACTAAAAAACGAAAAGAAAGGGAACTAGATGACGCAATGAACGTTAGACGAACTTGCGTGATGTTAACTAATAACCTAAAAAAAAAAAAAAAGGTCCTAGGAAACGACAGTCAAAGGAAAACACGAAAATAAATCAAAACAGATTGGAAAAGCAAAAAGAGATAAAAAATAAAGAAGAAGAAATCTACAGACTCCCAGAGTTATTAAATAAAGTCTCCAGCAGACTGAACCAGAAGAAGAAGAAGAAGAAGAAGAAGAAGAAGAAGAAGAAGAAGAAGAAGAAGAAGTAAGAGGAAAGGCCGAGTTCGAGTCTCCGGGAAGAGTTTCCAATTACAACGACCCATGTTTGTTCCTGCTGATTGAGTATCAGCCCGGACAAATGTTTCAGACGACTGAAGGAACGAACGAGACTTTTATTTAATCTGTGCCATCGAGAGATTCGGTTCCAATAATGCCTCTGAGTGAAATTTTGCCCCCGAGAGACTGACTGGCTCTTATTTTTTATTTCTTTATTTGTCCAGGTTCTTTCTTTGTGTGTTGGTGTTATGATTACATGGCAGAGAGAGAGAGAGAGAGAGAGAGAGAGAGAGAGAGAGAGAGAGAGAGAGAGAGAGAGAGAGAGAGAGGAAGGGTATATATATATATATATATATATATATATATATATATATATATATATATATATATGTGTCCCACTAGTCTCCCACGTCAACCAAGCGTTTGGCTAAATGTTTTCATGCATGAAGCCAGTTGCGAACTCAAAGTACCCTTTTCGCGTACGAAAGGGGTATATATAAATAAAATATTCAGTTCTGAATATCTATCTATATTTAAAAAAAAAAAAAAAAAAACAAGCCAAGCATCCCTAGCACAACCTTTTCACATATCTCTTGTCTTATCCAGCGATGAAAAAAAAAAAAATCTCCGGGGAAAGAGGGGGAAATCTCCAATCTCTTATGCTTTATGCATCACTTGGTATTCGGTTCGCAATCTTTCTCTCCTCTCTCTCTCTCTCTCTCTCTCTCTCTCTCTCTCTCTCTCACTCACTCACTCCCCCCAGCTCCCACCCCTACCATCCACCTCTCTCTCTCTCCCCAGCCCCATCCCTACCACCAACCCTCTCTCCCCAGCCCCATCCCTACCACCCCACCTCTCTCTCTCTCTCTCTCTCCCCACCAGCCCCCATCCCTACCACCCACCTCTTTCTCTCTCTCTCTCTCCTGAAATTTTGATGGCTTGGACAATCAGACAGTAAGAATAGGGGAACCAGAGAGAAAGAGAAAAAGAAGGAAGGTAGGGAAGGGAAGAGGAGAGGAGGGAATCAATCTCTCTCTCTCTCTCTCTCTCTCTCTCTCTCTCTCTCTCTCTCTCTCCCCTGAAATTTTTATTGCTTTCAAAATCTGGAAGGAGACTATACAAGTGGATAGCTAGAGTATGGAAGAGAATAGGAAAATGGACCTCTCTCTCTCTCTCTCTCTGATGCACAGCTTCCTTCTGCATCTCTTGTTTTATCTATCTCTACATCTCTCTCTCCCTCCCTCAGCCATACACACACACACACGCATATGAACTTTTCTTTGCATTAATCTGATATTTAATCTCTCTCTCTCTCTCTCTCTCTCTCTCTCTCTCTCTCTTCTGAAACCTAATTTGTTAGGTAATACAAACATTTCAGAATTTCAGGTAAGAAACCTTTTATGGTCAGAGACAAGCTAACATCTGGTTTGGACGCACAACTTGTCAGGTCAATTCGTCTCTGGTTAGACGATCTGGCTCAAGACATTTTTTCCCCATTCTGAGAAAATGGCCTTCGAAGATTTTTACAGAGCTTCTAATGAGCTCATCTCTTGTGGACATTCGGCCTGAAATTGTGACAACACAGACGGCTGAAGTCTCGATATGTTATAGAGTATCAAAGACTGAAACATTCTGGCATGAAAACTCAAAAACTTAAAAAAAAATGGGTTACGCCTGTTTGTCAAAATGGGGACGGAAGGAACAATTATAAAAGTTCAAAATTAAGGTAACCATGTTAGCAAAAGAAAACAAATGAAACCCATCACATTCAAGCACAGACTCTAAGCCTCAGGCAGTAAATTTCTTATACCCTACACAAATGACTCCCATTAACTAGTGAACAAATTCTAATTCAAATTTCACTCTAGTTCACACACACAAAAAATGCACAAAACATCAATTTGAGGTACAACAATATAGCCTGGGTTCCTATGAAAAGTAAGATCCATTTCATTCCTCTCTCTCTCTCTCTCTCTCTCTCTCTCTCTCTCTCTCTCTCTCTCTCTCTCTCTCTTTATAGCAGTGACTAAGATTTTTTCTTACTACTTTAATATATAATTAGTTCTAGTCTCTAGGAAATACTCACGCAGGAAATGTTAGCTCTCTCTCCTCTCTCTCTCTCTCTCTCTCTCTCTCTCTCTCTCTCTCTCTCTCTCTCTCTCTCTCTCTTTATAGCAGTGACTAAGGTTTTTCTTAATACTTTAAAATATAATTAGTTCTAGAAATACTCACGCGGGAAATGTTAACTCTCTCTCTCTCTCTCTCTCTCTCTCTCTCTCTCTCTCTCTCTCTCTCTCTCTCTCTCTCTCAGCAGATCACACAACACCCGTCATTCTCAGACACAAAAATCCAATTGAGTTTTCATAAACACTTGATAAGCTTAAACACACACAATGGGCCAAGGCCAATGCAGACAAGATCCCATTAGCTGTCCCCATACAACTGCAACTTGCAAGGTCAAACACAAAGGAAGAAGGAAATCCCATAAAAAAAAATCCCATTAAGTTCTTAGGACGAATTAAGTCAAACGCAAAATTCGCTATTTCACTGGCTACGGCGACGGAATTGCACCACACGCGATTCGTCAAGTTCAGACGGACAAATTCCCATTACGTTCGGACACGCAGCCACGGGATCAAATCACAAAACCCATTAACGTCAAAAACCTCCACACCTATTATGTTCAGAGAGAGAGAGAGAGAGAGAGAGAGAGAGAGAGAGAGAGAGAGAGAGAGGAATGGAATTGTCACACTAAACAAGGCAACATGTTCAGAGAAAATCCTAATTTTCCCTTACAACGAACAGGGTCAAATGCAAAACCCAGTGAGAGAGAGAGAGAGAGAGAGAGAGAGAGAGAGAGAGAGAGAGAGAGAGAGAGGAAGAGGAATGGGATCACACTAAACAAGGCAACATGTTCCAGAGAAATCCAAAAACTTTCCTTAGAACGAACAAGGTCAAACGCAAAACCCACAGAGAGAGAGAGAGAGAGAGAGAGAGAGAGAGAGAGAGAGAGAGAGAGAGA
>NC_089770.1:5706000-5733500 GCF_040412425.1 Macrobrachium rosenbergii | reverse complement strand
CAAATCTACAACTTTAAAGCCACGAACATAGAACTCTTGCGTTTCTTTCTGTTCTGAAATCCTTCAACGGAACATATTCGCGACAATTGATAGTTGAATTCAATTACTCCTAATGCCCTTTTAAACTAGAGACCCTTAATGCATCTCTGCATTATCGCGCCGCTCGGAATATTCTTTAATTATGCACGCGAAGTCATTCACATTTCATACTTCGTCCTAATAACGCATAAAAATCTCGGGTCACTCGTACATGTTAATGCACCATAAATAATGGGAGGGATTTGAGACGTCGAGTGTACATTAAAACGAGAGTAACACTAAAAAATAACGATACGTTTTTGTTCAATACATTCGCGAGATCTGCGTCTGCTAAGTGAGCTTAGTGTAAAAGTATTGGGAAAGTGATTCTTTCAAAGGAAGAGAGTCCAACGGGAGAATTGCTCTTGTTCGTTTTGTTTCACTGGCGACATAAAGAAACCTACTTACATAATTTATATAACCTTTGGGAGCGCAGGGAATGTAGAGATAGATATGATGAATTTTATTGGTTTCGCTTTCTGTGCGTTATTTATCTAATTTCATCCTAAAGATTTCAATATTTTTCTTTTTATCAAAAACTGCAGTTCATTACGACCTTACAAGCATTCATGAATGCGTAATTTTTCGTTAACGTTTTCCATCTGCAACGTCTCTCTCTCTCTCTCTCTCTCTCTCTCTCTCTCTCTCTCTCTCCTTTATTTGAGTTCTTTTCCATGCCAGTCTTCATTCAACAAATCCTCTCGTAATCAAAGTTGAACAATGTTTTTCTCCCCCCAACCCCCTCCTCTCTCTCTCTCTCTCTCATGCATTCGCCGTTTCTCCATTTATTAGTTTCATAGTCACATGTGTTTTGTGGCTGTTAATTTCCGTTTATTAGAGATAAACTTATTATGTATAGATAATATTTATTTATAATTTTTACATTTTGTACAAAGGGCTGGTTTCCGCAAACACCACTGCTCATTTTCATCAACAGAGCCCAGCCAAAATGTACGATTTATTACGCATCCGTTTTCAGCAAACAGTAAAGCAAAAAACGTGTTGTAAGGTTCATGTTTGTCTGTCATCAAGCATAATGCAAAAATTCCGTAGTGCGGTGTGTTTGTTTGTGAACGGAAGGGGCAAAATCATTTTTAAATTTTTTTTTTTTTTTGCCTGTCAACAGAGTAATGGAAAAATTACGCTCGAGTGTTTATCTGCTGCCAACGTACGGCTAAACAGCATGATTGGATATCTTTGTTATGTCAACAGAGAAACGATAAAAAAAAAAACATGTTTGGCTTTATTTCGTTCCTAGGGATGGCTACCCTGAATTGTGAGCCTTCTTAATGCAAGGTATTTATGGCTGAGTCAGGAACAGATTCGAAAATTCAAGCGAAGGTATTTAACTACCGTAATACTATCTCCTTGAATTTTAATACATTGTTACTTATTAATCAATTTATTAATTTCTTTCTTTTTTCTTTTTTTTAATAAGTGAGAATTCTTCTTTCTGTATTTCCCTTGACATCCTCTTACTTCTTTCAAATGAACACCATAATATTCTTTGGAAGCTTGAATTTCAAGTCAGTGGCCCCTTTGGTGGGCTTGTTCCATATGAGCAGGGGTCATCTTCTGAATAATAATAATAATAATAATAATAATAATAATAATAATAATAATAATAATAATAATAATAATAATAAAGGATCGCCCGGCGTTCTTAAATCATAATTGTGATTGCGCGAGGTGTCTTGGCTAAATAAATAAGTTGAATCAGATGCAGTCCTAATCAAAAAGCACCAAGCCATCGGCTTCAAGTCATACAAATTAAATAGCGACTCTGAATCCGGCAAACGCTATTCATTTCAGGCACGGAACTCGACAAACAATTGACAGAAGACCTCATTCCAAAAAGACCTCATTCCGAAAAGACCTCATTCCAAAAAGACCTCATTCCGAAAAAGACCTCATTCAAAAAGACCTCATTCCAAACTGGGAGCGAAAATAACTTTTGAGTATCACATCGCTGCGCTGTTATTATTGTTCCCGTTCGGGTCGAGACTTATTATTATTATATAATGTTCCGGTTGCGACACTGCGAGCGTTATTCATCGGCAGTCGTCATTCATCTCGATAACCCTTTAAAATCCTCCGCGTCATCCAGCGTGAAGAAGAAAATCATCCCTCGCGGGCTGCGGATGAGGGCACGACGCCTGGCCAGCTGTCGTGTGTTACACTCATCCTTGAAAATCATCCGCATTTTCCAGTAGGATGAAAAAACATCAGTATTCCACTGAGCCTTCAAAAGAACATCGGTGTCGTCAAGAAGGATGAGGCTAATCATCCTTCGCTGTTGGTGAAAGGGAGGATGACCTATCGTCAATCGTCATCCACAACAGCAATACGTCAAATAGTCACCCGCTTCACTCAACAGCAACAAGAAAAACGCTCTTGGATGGCAAATCCAAACGCTACTTCTTGCTGTTGGTCATCCATTACAATGACCCTTAACAAAATCATCCGTATCATCCAACAGGTGAAAAAAAAAAAAAAAAAAAACATTTTTCGAAGGCTACAAAACATGACTCAAACGCTGATCGTCATCCATCACAGTAACCCCTAACAAAAGCATCCACGTCACCCAGCAGGTGGAAGAAAGCGATTTTTTGAAAGCTACAAAGAATGATTCGAGAGTACTGGGAGATGGCAGAGTTCGCCCGCTGTCACCCACTACCAAAAAAATCTAAAACAGAAAATAGAAATATCTTTTGGATGTCATCCAGCGAGTACAGGAATGCTGACCTTCAATGAACACTGTAAAGACCAAAAGACGCCAAAGCTTTGACGAGCAGCAACAAAGTCAAAGATATTCAGCGTCACTTCAATCGACACCTTCCTTTGTATTGGTTCTCAATGGGCGCCGAGTCCTTCCGCATCAAAATTCGTCTTGGGTCTCGATGCGAGAAGCCTTGGCCTTAACAACCCTTTGTCATGGTTTTTCATTCACGTGTCCTTGACCTTTGCTTGATTCTCTGTTTGTGCGTCCATAGACTGGGCAGGTAGGTTTGTTTGGCTTCTCGAGTCGCGTGTCCTTGAATTTCAGAGAATGGCTGGAGTGGGTAACCTTGATTTCATAAACATTTAATACAAAGAGTACTTAAATTTGTATTAAAGATGTTGAAACTGAAAAGGGGAAAATAACGGACTTGTTACAAATAGTCTCAACTGAATTTCAGAGAATGGACGAAGTGAGTCACCTTCATTTGATGAATATTTAATACAAAGAGTACTAGAGTTTGTCCAATTAATTTTTCAATTGAAAACAGAGATAATACTGCATTGATTACACGATGTGAAAAGCCTTTGTTTTAGTTATCAATTCATGAATAATTTGTTTTTTTTCATTTTGAAACTGAAAGTGGGAAATAATGGACTTGTTACATATAATCTGAACTGACTTTTAGTCATCAATACGCGAATAATTGGCATCACCAAAGTTGTATTGACTCTTAATTCTCAATGCCTATAGGGCTCAATCCTTTGTTTGGGTTTCGATTTAAGAGTACCTGCTTTTGCTCTTGATACGTATGTACGAATTATATATATATATATATATATATATATATATATATATATATATATATATATATATATATATATATACGTACATACACACACACACACACACGTTACTCCGTCTACGAGAAACGATCCCGCGCGCATCAAAACCAGCTCCAATTAAGTCCAACTGGGCCGCATCGGGAAAATATCCCTGCAAAATCTGGAACAACTCCGAATGAAACTGATGCTTTCCTCCACTTATAAAAGTTTAATCAGCTCGGCTGCTGAAGCGGCTGTATATGAACAAGGGGGAGATCGGGCATGCCATTCTGCTGCTGATTAAAGGTGCCATCTCGTTCGATCGCGGATGAAATTGCAACTTAATAACGGAATGCTTTATTGGCCGTGTTCAATCAGAGTTATCATCGACTTTTCTCCGGTTCCCTATTCCCGTCGTCGTGCCTTTGGCCACTGGCATTTGTCCTTTTTTTTGGGTCTCTCTCTCTCTCTCTCTCTCTCTCTCTCTCTCTCTCTCTCTCTCTCTCTCTCTCTCTCTCTCTCGTACTTCGTCCCAGTGGCGGGAGGTTTCTTGTATTCCTCCCAAGAGCTGTAGACCATGATTCCTTCCCCCGTAGGGAATAGCGCCATCAGCGCACCTCACAGGGTGCACTGTAGGCATTACTAAAGGCTAATTGTAGCGTTCCTTCGGCCCCTAGCTGCAACCCTTTCCATTCCTTTTACTGTACCTCCAATCATATTATCTTATTATATGTCTTCCATCTTGCTATCCACCCTCTCCTAACAATTGATTCATAGTGCAACTGCGAGGTTTTCCTCCTGTTACACCTGTCAGACCTACCTACTCTCAAATTCCTCTCCAGCGCTGAATGACCTCATAGGTCCCAGTCCTTGGCCTTTGGCCTAAACTCTATATTCCATTCCATAATTCGTTCCATCCATACGCGACAAGGAGGTTAGATTTCGAACTTCCTGGGTACTCCTACCCCGCCCCTCCCCTTCCCACAAGGCTTGACCTACTAAATCTTTCCTACCCCCGCATTCAACCCGCTGGGTACACCTACCCCCACCCCCAAAAGGCCTGACCTACTAATACCCAACCTACCCCAGTTATTGGATGCACTACTGATCTCCATATTTAACCCCAAAAATAGGTCACGTACTGTTCTTCACTCTCTAAAAGCCCCCTCCCACCAGTAACCCTTCCACTAAGAGAGGGAGTGGATGACTGACTATTTCCTGACACCCCCGCCCCCCCATTTCAAATCCCGAAAGAAGGGGCCTATAACAGCACCACCCCAATAACCCTTCCACAAAGAGAGGGAGTGGATGACTGACTGTTCCCTTCCACAAAAACAGCAGACCCCAACCCATCCACTAAGGAGAGTGGATGACTGACTATCCCCTTCCCCTATCCCCCACCTATCCCCTCCCGCCACCCCAAAACAGCGTATGACCCGCTGACCTTCTAAATCACAAACAAATCATTGCCTTATTGTCCGCAGATAATTGTGTTAACTGATGCCCGTCGTCGGCAGCTCGGCAGTTCCGTCATATGATAAGTCGCTATCTTTCTCAAACACGCGTGCTTGAAGTAATTGATTCCGGGTGTCTGATTAATTCCTCTATATTAGTTTACCTACAGAAGCAGCAGCCGTCTATGGAAATTCAATTACCGATGGTAATTATTCGTGTGATGATGATCAATTTCAGCCATTTTTTTTTTAATGTTTCGGCTTTAATTAATTTAATGTCTGCGCCTACGCCAATAATTCCGGTATATTAAGAATTTAATTTGAAGTGATAAATATTTATGCGTTTCAGTGATTCGTTTATTCGTGCTTTGGTGGGTCTGTTGAATATGCACAATCATTGATATATATATATATATATATATATATATATATATATATATATATATATATATATATATATATATATATATATATATATATATATATATATACATACATACATACATACATATACATATATATATGTAAATATATATATAATATATATATATATATATATATATATATATATATATATATATATATATATAAAACTTACATTTTTTAAGGGTATGCGTGGAGTCCATAACACGGTATACAGATAAAGCCAGCACAATAGTTTTCTTTTACAGAAAAAAAACAAAATAACTTTCAGCAGCAACTTTGAAATTCCGAGTAAAACTTAGTCGAGGTTCAGATGAGTTCCAACAGCTCTTGTTCAAGATTTCTTTTCCATGCAAGCGGAATCATTTGCAAAAGTGGAAACAAATATAATATGAATATAGAAACCCATACAATTCTAGAAGAACCTGGCACTTAATGCAAAGCATATCAAGATATATTAAAAGTCATATGACTGCACGTTTCTGAAGGGGAGTATATAGGAAGTATATTGGAAGGGAAGTATATTGAAAAGAAAGTATATGTAGTATACTAGAAGGGGAAGTATAGGAAGTACATTGAAAGGAAAGTATAAGAAGTATATTGACAAGAGAGTATAAGAAGTATATTGAAAGGAAAGTATAGGAAGTATATCACAAAGGGAAGTAGAAGAAGGATATTGAAAGAAAAGTATAGGAAGTATATTGAAAAGAAAGTATAAGTAGTATATTGAAAGGGAAGTATAGGAAGTACATTGAAATGAAAGTATAAAAAGTATATTGAAAAGCGAGTATAAGAAGTATATTGCGAGGGAAGTATAGGAAGTATATTGAAAGGAAAGTATAAGAAATATATTGAAAAGAAAGTATAAGAAGTATATTGAAAAGAAAGTCTAAGAAGTATATTGACAGTGAAGTATATGAAGTATAATGAAAAGAAAGTATAAGGAGTAAATCGAAAGGAAAGTATAAGAAGTGAATTGAGAGGGAAGTATAGAAAGTATATCAAAAAGGGAAGTATAAGAAAGATACTGAAAAGAAAGTATAAGAAGTATATTGAAAGGAAAGTATAAGAAGTATATCGAAAAGAAAGTATAGTAAGTATATCGAAAGGGACTGTGTAGTGGAAGAGGCCTAAACCTAAAGACATAATCCTCCCAATCCAGTATAAGTGATATTTTTTACTGGACGAAAATTAATGTAGCGTAATATTCAATTTTCAAGCTAATTGCGTCCGGCAGAGATAATGATAAAATGAAGATGCTCTCTCTCTCTCTCTCTCTCTCTAAACTCTCTTCTTCTCTCTCTCTCTTCTCTCTCTCTAAACACAGATTCTTTTCGCCTTCTATTTGGAGCATCTTCTCTCTCTCTCTCTCTCTCTCGTTATATATATATATATATACTATGATATATATATAATATATATATATATATATATATATATACATTTATAACTTTAAAAAATATATATATATACATATAGTTTGAGTAGAGAGAGGAGAAGAGAGAGAGAGAGAGAGAGAGAGGAGAGGAGAAGAGAGGAGAGAGAGAGAGATGAAATGAAAAAAGAAACATTCATAACTTAAAAAAATGTCCATGGGATATAGTTCGTGGAAAAAGGGAAGGTATATATATATATATATATATATATATATATATATATATATATATATATATATATATATATATTATATATATATATATATATATATATCATATGTGTGTATATGTGTGTGCATTTCGCCTTCGGCTTGCCTGCCAAAACTACCTCCATGGACACCCCTCTTTAGGTTATGAATGCCTCTTTTCAATTTCATCTTTTTTTCTTCTTCTTCTTCCTAAAAAGTATTCATCCTGATATCACCTCTTCCTTTCAATTCTTTGACTCTTTTCTAAGATGTATAGAAGACTCCGTCTCAGCATGTAAACATCTGCTAACCTTCCTCCTCAGCGCTAACCAATTAAAGTTTTCTGACCAGCAATTACTGTGATTTTTTTTTTTTTTTTTTGCTGTTCATCATAATTTACCTCCCACTTAATCTCTCTCAGTCGTAATTCCCGTCCCATAATATCGCTCCTCATTTGTCTTCTCTTAATGCTCATTTTCATCCAATTTCCCTCGTTTTGGAAGTCTATTTCTCTTCACATCCTTCTTTCATATATTCCTATTCTTATTTCGTTCACATTCTCCTTTCGCGGTTCTTTCTTCATGTTCTCATCCGTTATTTTCATCCCGTTTTTAATGAGTCTCCTCTTCTCTCGCTACATATTCCTCTCTTTATTTCCTTCTATATTGTAAATTTCCTTATATTCTTCTCCCTATTCTCTCATTTTCTTTTTCCCGTATTGCGGCTTTGTTTATTCTTTCTTTATTTCTTTTCCTCTTTCCAGTCTCCTTATATTCTTTCCTGTTCGTTTTCCTTTCTCTTTCTTCATCTTCTTTCCTCCTCTCTTCTCCTTGTGACATCTCTATCCTTATTCTTTACTTTTCTTATTCTTCTACACAATTTTCTTCGTATTCTTTCTTTTCTTCCTCTTACGTCTCATATTTCCCTATCTCCTGTTCCTAATCAAATTTCTTAACCTATTCTTTCCATTCCTTCACTTCCTATCACTGTTCTCTTCAAGTTCTTCCCATTATCTCTCTTCCACTTGCATTTGTCTTCACTTTATTTACTTTTCTTCTCTCTATAATATTTCCTTTTCATATTTGTCCCTCTTATTTATTTCCTATTCAATCTATCTTCTAGTTCTTCCCCTTTTTTTAACTTACATCTTCTCTACACATCTGTTACTGCATTTTTTTTATCCTTCTTTTCTTCTCTTATTTTTATATCTTCCTATATGCTTTGCTGTTCATATCTTCCTCTTATTTATTTCCTATTCCATCTATCTTCCAGTTCTTCCCTTTTATTTAACCTCACATCTTTCTACACATCTCTTATTGCATTTTTTTTATCCAACTTTTCTCTTATTGTTATATCTTCCTATATGCTTTTTTCGTATCTTCCCACAAATCTTTTTATTCCTTCCTTTGCTTCTCTCCCTATTTCATATCTTCCGTCACTCCACACCCGAAGTCCCTTTTCGTCATTTCTCATCATATCTGCGCCAACATTCCATCCTCTTCCATCCTATCCCATCCGCCATCATCCACCCTTTCCATTTGCCAAGCTCTGCAAACGTTAAAACTTACTGACGGTGCACAGATACACAGCGCATAGCTTAAATACCTCCCTTTTCTAGTGTATCTTTTCCCCCTCGTTGTATTCATTTTCTGTAGGCGAGCTATCACATTTCTCTTTCATATTCCGAGCCCCGAATTCTTTCTCTTTCCCTCGCGCGCGTTTCCCCCCGCTGCATCGAAAACTACAAAAACTTGTAAAAGAGGAACGAAGCAATGCTTATCTTGAGTGCTTCTTGATTATGGCGTGCGCTTCGTGTTGGCTTCTTTTTTGTACTTTTCTTTACGTGTCTAACTTTTTGTCTTGCTCTCAATAATAATAATAATAATAATAATAATAATAATAATAATAATAATAATAATAATAATAATCTTTAATAATAATAATAATAAAATAAAACAACGACAATAATAATAATAATGGAGAAAATAAAATAATAATAATAATAACAGCAGCGTGATTCTTACAATGAGAAATAAATCCACAGATTCCCAAAAGCTATCTGTACCGTTTTATCTTTAAATATATGTACATATATATAATAATAATAATAATAATAATAATAATAATAATAATAATAATAATAATAATAATAATAATAATACCTCTCTTTACTTTACATTTTGTACATCATATTTATTCATTTTTGTCTTCATCACACCTGTTTCTTTATTTTTCTACTATTCATCCCGTTCCTGCCCTGCCATAAATTTATACTACCCTAACGCAACTACAGAAAAAAAGACATAACAATAATCTCTTAGTTCTCCCTCATACACCTGCTTCCCTTCCGTAATATCAACGCCGCCCCCTCTAATTCCCATTCCATCTAAATTCTTTACTCAGCAGCGACCCTAATCGCCCCCAAACCCCTACTTGACGCAGGTTTCCATAATTCCCTGGTTTCCCTAATTTCCGGGTCTCCCTAATTCCCCGTCCGATATACCCTAAACGGGACAACGCGAGTCGTAGATTTCAATTAGGGCATAATCAATTTTTTTTCCCTTCGTCGCTTACCGCGCCTAGGGGCCCGTACGCGATTTCTGTGTTGTTACATCGCTACATTAATAAATAAATAAATAAACAAATAAACAAATAAACAAACAAATAAATAAATAAATAAATAAATAAATAAAAATGTAAAGTAAAGAGAGGTATTATTATTATTATTATTATTAATTGTTTATGTTTACATATATATTATTAAATCCCATTGAATTTTTCCAAGTCGCTGTCAGGTATTTCTCATTAATATCAGTGATTATTACAGGTATTTTCTTCATTCTTTATTACCTGTGTTCCACGCTGAACATACGCGCAATAGGACCTTAAGGTTGTTGCTTTAAATACAGCAATTTTAACTCTTCTTATTTGATGATCTTAACTTTCTTATATTCGTCTAGAAACTTTAATCGTTGTTATTGTTCATTTCAAATGTTATCCCACGTATTGTTTATATTTTTTAGGTTTTCATTTTACAAACATTCATCTGCTGCATTTAACCCTGTTCATTTCTCATTTCAGTAGTTTTCAAAATGATTCTAAATGTTTAACTGCTGTCTTTTATCTCATGAGTTCCCATATTCACAAACATAAACTCCAGTCCACTTCAAATTGAACCTTATATATTATTTAGAATATTAATTCCGTTTGGGGACATTCTGTCTCAATATCATCCAACATTATTTTGTTAACATCAGTTCCCCGTATTGTTTATGCTTTCGTTTTTCCTTCCTTGACCGTTCTTATCGCTTATTTTGAGCTGTGGGTATTTTCGCCATCGTTACATTTCCTCCTTTCGAATAAATAATATCCGAAATTCGAAAAGGATTCACTGGGTTTTATTCTCTTCGAAATCACTCTGCTCCCCCATATCTAACTTTCCCTTTCCTTAATGACTGTATACCTCTGTACTTTTTCATTTCTTTTCCTATTGTTTGGTATTTTCATCCCTTCTTTACAGTGTTCTTATTTATTTCTTTCGCCCTCTTTCACTTTTTATTTCCGTTCTTATTGTCCCCTGCGGATTTTCGCTCCAACTTTCTTGTGGAATTTTCCCTCTCTACTTGACACCATTTCCTATATTTATCCAATATCCCTTCTACACCACGTTCGCCATTTTCCTTCTCTCATTTCTCCGTAATGATCCCGTTTCCCCTTTCCTTCCTCTTTCGCCCTATTCGCTACGATTATACTTGACGTCTTTACCAAACCCTTGGGATTATTTTCTTTTTTTTTCCGCCTTCAAAGATTTCCTCAGGCTGTCACGTGTCCCTTCCCTCCTCTCCCTCCTTATAGGTGTAATTGTCCAGAATCTTTTACTCCCAGCTCCTTGGCGTTCTCCTTCTCTCTCTCTCTCTCTTACCTCCCTTTTTGCCCTGATTGTCTCTTTCCCTTTTCCAGGCGGGCCATTCAAATCACTACTGGGCTCGCATTAAGAGTCCCAGCTGTTTAAACCACCAATCTCGGAATGGGACCCTTGGCCAGCGCTAGACCACGTCGTAACAGCTTAAAAATGTGCTGGTACACAAACGCGCGCTTGGTACTCTCTCTCTCTCTCTCTCTCTCTCTCTCTCTCTCTCTCTCTCTCTCTCTCTCGTTTCCCTCTCTCTCTCGTTTCTCTTCTCGTGGATTTTTATTTTTTTATTTTTTTAAGAAGTGTGAATTGTTTTCTTTTTCAGGGTAAATTGTGGCGTAGGAGTTTTGGGTTGTTTAGGTATGTGCGTAAATATACAAACCAATGCACACACAAGTGTATATATATATACATGCGTGTATACATACATACATATACTATATATATATATATATATATTATATATAATATATATATATATATAATATATATATATTTATATATAACATACATATACATACATAATATATATATATATATATATATATATATATATATATATATATATATATATAATGTTAATGTTGTGTGGCGCGTTGCGTGTGTATGAGCGTGTCTTGAGAGAGAGAGAGAGAGAGAGAGAGAAACGTAATTCTCTTAATTTATAACAGCACTGAAACAAATTTTCAAATAATTCCAGTACTATCAAAAGATACTTCCGTAAAAATATATAATAGAATTATTTGAATATAAAAAAAATTACACATCACAACCGTTTTTATGAGGCACAACATTCGTTATGAGAGGAAATCGAACGTGTAAAAAAAACAAAAAAAAACATGCCCGCGTACTTTGATGTGCCTGAATACTATTTACGAAAAGTCCCAAAATGTTTTCATTTTTCCATTCCTCGAAATTTACAAGAGATGTTTTATGGCGCTATTTGAAGGTATCAATAGAAAAAGATATATATATATTTTTTTACTGGATACTGTGATTTGTTTTTTTCACTGCACTCAAATATTTTTATATATTTTTTTTCGTTATTATGCATTTTTGAATACTGCTTAAATCGTTTCATTTAAAAAAAAAAAAAAAACACACAAAACTCTAATAAGTACATGATAAAAATGGATGAAAATATGATCAAATTTATGACAAGCGATAATACTGGAAAAGAAAATAAAGACGTTGTGAAAGTCCTAATTGTAAATAATCTTTCATGTACAAAAAAACACAAAAACACTAATAAGTACATGATAAAATATATGAAAATATGATAAAATATATGGCAAGTAATAAGTATATGATAAAATGTACGAAAATATGATAAAATACATGACAAGAAGACACAATACAAACGAAAGAGGAGCAATTAGCAACAGAGGAAGACGCAATAAAGGGGAGCAACGTTACAAACGAAAACAATAAAGAAAAAAAGAAGAAATACATTTAGCAATGGAAGAAAACTCCAATACCATTAGAAGCAGCAACTCGGCCGAAGCATCGTAGCAGAGGAGAGGTAATATTTCATTTTTTTTTTTTGAGTCGGATTATAAATTATTTAATGATTCAAGTAGAGAGGTCTGGAAGCGAGGGAAAGATACAGAGGGATTATTTTTCTTTCAATTCCTTTATTTAAGTTAGGAAATGGTACAAGACGTCTTTTTTTTTTATTTCTTTTTTTTCTGAGGTTAGGAAAAGGCACAAGGCATCTTTTTTTTCCACTTCTTTTTAGTGTTCTGTAAAAGAAAACTATTGAGATGGCTTTTTGTCTGTCCGTCCGCACTTTTTTCTGTCCGCCCTCAGATCTTAAAATATTGAGGCTAGAGGGCTGCAAATTGCTATGTTGATCATCACACCCTCAGTCATCAAACATAACCAAATTGCAGCCCTCTGGCCTCAACAGTTACAAATTTTAAAAAGATTAAAGTTAGCCATAATCCTGCGTCCGGTAACGCTATAGGACAGGCCACCACCGGCCCGTGGCTGACAGCTTCATGAGCCGCGACTCATACAGCATTATACACCGCACAGAAAACTCGTTTGCTCCGAAGAAACTTCGGGGCATTTTATACCCTTTTTTTTCTTTTTTGTCTCGGGTTAGGAAAAGGTACAAGACGTCTTTGCTACTTCGGGAGAACTTACAAAAGCTTTTGGGAAGTGAGGAGTGAGGAGTGAGGAGTGGGGGGGTGTTTAATGATTTGGGGCTGGAGAAGGGTAGGATTGTGGGGGCGGTGCCAGCCTAAAGAGTCTCCGGTGCCATCTGATGACACTTGCTAAAAGGAGGGAAAAACACAAAGATGTGATGTAATGTGGGAAAATTGTTCTGTTTTCCCCTATCCCGTTTTCCCTAATGGTTTTCCCCGCTACTTTTCTTCTTAAAAAATTTTGTTCATTCTTTTCCCATAATAATTCATTAGCCTCTATTATTTTCTTCAATCTCTCTACTTCTCATTTTCTTCATAAAAAAATTTAGTTCGATATTTTCCCACACAATAATTCTTTAGCCTCTTTTATTTTCTCATTCTCTTTACTTCTCTGTTTCCTCATACACAATGTTGTTCATTCTCTCCCCACATTAATTCTTTTACCTCTATTTCCTCTTCTTGGTCTTTCTACTCTTCCTCAACAATCCTTTATTCTCTGTATCTACCCTTCCGTCCTCCTCAAATACTTTCCTGATCTGTTCCTCCTTGAAAAAAATATTGTTGTCGGTACTTTTCACTTGTCGCAAACAGCCAAGTCTCAATTCCTACTTTTAAGATGTTGAGGAAAGTTCGGTCTGAGCAAAACAACAACAACAACAACAACAACATGAATAACAACAACAACATGAACAACAACAGCAGCAGCAGCAGTAGCGAAAGGAGTTTCCAGAACTCTGAACCGATTTCCTTTGAATCGCGTTCGCCGAAAATTTCCGATACCCTGTTTGTCTGACCGTTGTCGTCCTTGTGGGTATGAGTGGCTAGGCATGGTATAAAAGAGAGAGAGAGAGAGAGAGAGAGAGAGAGAGAGAGAGAGAGAGAGAGAGAGAGAGAGAGAGAGTTTTACTAAAGTCTGTTAACTAGGTTCAATTCTTTTGATTATCAAAATGAGGCAATGTGTGTATGAATGTGTCTGTTTTTGGCAGAGAGAGAGAGAGAGAGAGAGAGAGAGAGAGAGAGAGAGAGAGAGAGAGAGAGAGAGAGAGAGAGAGAGAGGCGTGTTTATTAAATTCTGTTAACTAGGTTCAATTCTTTTGATTATCAAAATGAGACAGTGTCTGTGTATGTGTGTGTGTGTGTTTGAGAGAGAGAGAGAGAGAGAGAGAGAGAGAGAGAGAGAGAGAGAGAGAGAGTTATTTTTTGCCTGCGCTACAATCTCCAATGACCGCTGTCTTGGTAGGTATGAGCGGTTAGGCATGATTATGAGAGAGAGAGAGAGAGAGAGAGAGAGAGAGAGAGAGAGAGAGAGAGAGAGAGAGAGAGAGAGAGAGAGAGGTTATTTTTTGTCTGCATTACCGTCTTCTTCATCTCCTTCTCTTTCCAGCCCACGAGATGTACGAGGGATACATTAGTGGATATGAAACGTATTCACATAGGATTCCCAAGCGTGTTGGAATCCGCCGGGGTATACAAAACACGATGGTAGGCTGCCTTCTTGCGAGAGAGAGAGAGAGAGAGAGAGAGAGAGAGAGAGAGAGAGAGAGAGTATACACACACATGCACACACACACACACACATATATATATATAATATATATTTATTTATATGCATATATATCTATAAATATACAAATCCATATATAAGTAGTGTGTGTATATATATGTGTAATGAGAGAAAGGCACAAACAAAGAGACATTTATATAAACAGAAACGAATAAATAAAGGCAGCAGGAGCGAGACGCGTGGGTAGGGGCTGCGGAAAGGGGGTCGAGGGGTGGGAGGCCAGGGGGTTGATTATGTAATTTTCCGGGGCAATTCTGTGATCCTAAATGCCGGGTGATTTAGACACACGAGTAGCGCCCAACGAGATTTCATCTAATAGAAATGGTATCACGGGAATGTTGATGGGCGTTCAGCATTGAGAATGTTTATGGATAGTCAACATTAAGAATGTTTATGGACTATGGGAAAGGAAAGGCATTCCACTCAACATTCTGATCGCATTTGGTTCGTGAGAAAGAAGAAGCATCCGCCTAATTTATTCGGGGTCCGCTCAGGTAAGGCATTTTGTTTGTGTGTGTGTGTGTGTGTGTGTGTGAGAGAGAGAGAGAGAGAGAGAGAGAGAGAGAGAGAGAGAGAGAGAGAGAGGAGGTGGTTCTACTCTATGAGATTCGTTACTAGACAAATAGAGAGGGAGAGAGTGAAGTGATTATACTTATGATATTCGTTACTAGACAAATAGAGAGAGAGAGAGAGAGAGAGGTTCTACACTATAATATTCTTACCTAGACAAATAGAGAGAGAAAGAGAGAGAGAGAAGAGAGAGATATTTCGTTACTAGATAAAGAGAGAGAGAGGTGATTATATTTATAATATTCGTTACTAGACAAACAAGATTATACTTATGATATTCGAGAGACAAATAGAGGGAGAGAGAGAGAGATGCTTATCCTAGCGTTGTTATTTCCCAAAATACCTTTTCCATAAAACAAACACAAACACAGATATTTAAACAAATATTTCAAACATAAATGACCGTTTTTGGCAAATAGTCAAACATAAATATACCGTAACGTATGGAAATCTCTCTCTCTCTCTCTCTCTCTCTCTCTCTCTCTCTCTCTCTCTCTCTCTCTCTCTCTCTCTCTCTCTCTCACCTCAAAGCGACCGATCCCATAAAGGTTTCCAGTTTATAGCTGGCCATTTCCATCGGTATTAAAGGCATTAATATCTTCTCTTTTTTTTTTTGTTGTTTCTACAGCGGCAGGTACCTGATGGCATTCCAATATGTTCTTATTACTTTGCCACTAAACTGTTCGTATTTCTCTCTCTCTCTCTCTCTCTCTCTCTCTCTCTCTCTCTCTCTCTCTGCTGATATATATATATATATATATATATATATATATATATATATAATATATATACATACTGTATATATATTTTATATATACCTATACATATATACATATTTAATATATATACATATATACACACATACATATATATATATATATATATATATATATATATATATATATATATATATGAATTTCTGTCACTTCCACACTCGCGACATTTTTTTATATTCACGGGCATTAAGCCACGAATATCGTTCAATATTCAGTTCACCATACCTGGGGAATAGCTTACGCCCGAAAAAGGAATTATAATTGATAAATGCCTCTTCTGCTCCGGCCAGGATTCTGCCCTAGGCCTTCTTAGTTGAGAAACAGCGGCCGTCGTTATTTCTAAACCATAGGCCTAGTTTCTATTCCTGCCCGGTAGAAACAAGAATCAATTATAAAACCCCTTTGGGTGGAAGTTCTTCCCAAGGTACAGTGGACTGCACACCAAGCGATATTTACGGCTTAACATTTGTTGATACATATGTGTATGTTGTGTGTGTATATGCATGCATGTATATATACATACATATATATACACATATATATATGTATATATTATATAAAACAGAGAGAGAGAGAGAGAGAGAGAGAGAGAGAGAGAGAGAGAGAGAGAGAGAAAGGGAATGCGTGTGTACACAGATATGCGTGTAAACGTGACTCTGGTATTCCCCCATACGTAAAAATAATTCATCACTTAGCGCGAGAATAAATCACGAGCTACGGCTGCCGGCGAGTCCTCGGAATTGTTTCGGAATGTCACGAATTTCAGAGAAACCACTGAAAAGTCATGATTTTGAGAAATCACACGCAAGTACACATGCAGGCACTGCAACAGGGAAATTCCGGATTGTACTCTTCGATTCTAGACTGAAATCGACGACGAAAAATATCTTTTCTCTAAAAAAAATCTTTTTTGAAAAATTTTTAGTTTTCTGTACAGAAAACTATTGTGCCGGTTTGTCTGTCAGTCCACAAATTTTTCTGTCCGCCCTCAGATCTTAAAGCTGCTGAGGCTAGAGGTTTGCAAATCGCTGTGATTGATCATCCACCCTCCAGTCATCAAACATAACAAATTGCAGCCCTCTAGCCTCAGTAGTTTTTATTTTATTTGGTTAAAGTTAGCCATAATTGTACTTCTCGCAACCACATATGATGAAGCCTACCACCGGGCCATGGTCTCAAAGTTTCATAGACCGCGGCTCGCGCAGCATTATACCGAGACCACCAAAGGATAGATCTATATTCGGTGGCCTTGATTATACGCTGTAGCGGCAACCACAGAAAACTCGATTGCGCCATGAAGAAACTTCGGCGTATATTTTACATGTTTTTTTTTTTTCTTTGTACCGCAAGTCTCCCTTTGTGACAATGTGAGGCGAAAGTTACTCCATTGATTGATTGATTGTAAGTTATCTGGCGTCAAGAATACGGTACATATCGGCTACAGCGTCGCTTCTTCTGGTAAAAATGTATTGTTTTCTGTCTTCAACTTCCAAATCAGCCTGACTGTCCAACTTCTTTAACGTCTCCTAATTAAGATTTTCATCTTTCCTTCAATAACAAATACTCTGGACGAGCTCTGTGAAACTTCAGAAGTGTGGAATGGAGTGGTATATAGAATTTAGGCCCAAAGCCAAGCACTGGGACCTTTGAGGTCATTCAGCGCTGGAAAGGAAATTGAGAGCAGAAAGGTTTGAAAGGTATAACAGGAGGAAAACCTCAAAGCAGTTACATCATGAAATAATATGAATGGAGGTACAGTAAAATGAATGAAAGGGGTTGCAGCTAGGGGTTACCGAAAGGACGCTGCAAAGACCCTTTAGTAATGCCTACAGTTCATCGCGTGAGGTGCACTGACGGCACTAACCCCCCCTACGGTTTTCAGAAGTGAGATCCACCGGTCTCGTTAAACTAATAATGGCAATAATGATAATAATCTCTCACAAAGGCGATCTGTCAAATACAGCATATCAACAGCGTGCTGTAATGCTGTAACGGCCCTTATGGCGGTCTAGGGTACAGCATATCAACAACGTGCTGTAATGCTGTAACGGCCCTTATGGCGGTCTAGGGATGCGTGTAATCCTTATCGGATTGACGACTATGATCGTGTATAGGGAGAAGCACCCTCTCTCTCTCTCTCTCTCTCTCTCTCTCTCTCTCTCTCTCTCTCTCTCATCCTAATCATCCTGATTCGGTCCAATCACTGCGGCAGTCCTTCCGCCTAATCAGGATGTGTCAACTTCGCTGTCTTCTCTGATCGTATATAAATTATATATACCATCGCAGCCGTCTTCAGAAGCATGCCTTATCTTTATAATGATGTACAATGATTTTTTATGTATGTATGTATGCATATTATATATACATATATATATATATATATATATATATTTATTATTATATATTTATATATGTATAATCTATAAATAAGATATAATGTATATATATATATATATATATATATATATATATATATATATATATATATATATATATATATATATATATATAAATCTAGAGGCTTTTTCGATATGTCTTCTTTAAAGGCGAAACGACCATAAAGATGTCCACCACAAGAATTAATATGTATTATAATGAGCACCCCATTTCAATAAATGCACAATGCATTGCATTATAAGATGACAAGAGATGACGGGAGACATATCACCTCAATTTAATAGGTTAATGAATCCTCCTTGGGAGACCAGTAGATTAAAATAGAATTTACAATAGAATATAGAATTTGGTTTAAAGGCCAAGCGCTGGGACCTATCAGGTCAATCAGCCCTGGAAGGGAAACTGACAGTAAAAGGTCTGAAAGGCGTAACAGGAGGAAAACCTCAAAACAGTTGCATTATGAATCAATTGTTAGGAGAGGGTTGTGGAAAGTAAGATGGAAGAAAGACAATATGAACGGAGGTGCAGTAAAGTGAGTAAAAGGAGTTGCAGCAATGGGTTACCGAAGGGACGCTGCAGAGAACCTTAAGTAATGCCTACAGTGCACCGCGTGAGGTGCACTGATGCCACTATACAACCATGAGAGAGATAGGATAAAGGAAGGTGAATATCACTCACCTCCACTGAATAGGATAATGCACCTCACTTTAAAAGGGTAATAAATTAGGTTGGATTATCCCTTCCTTTCAATGGCAAAGGCACCCCATTAGAAGGATAACAGATGAAGGATATCCCCATTATTTGATAGGATCAAGAGATGACAGAGAGGAGAGGATATCGCTCTCCATAAAGGGAATAATATTTCCTTTTAGTGCCTCGATATATCCACTGGAAGGACTTTACATTCAATTTAGTGCCTTGATATATCCACTGAAAGGATATTTCCTTTTAGTGCCTTGATATATCCACTGAAAGGATATTTCCTTTTAGTGCCTTGATATATCCACTAAAAGGATATTACATTCAATTTAGTGCCTTGATATATCCACTGAAAGGATATTTCCTTTTAGTGCCTTGATATATCCACTAAAAGGATATTACATTCAATTTAGTGCCTTGATATATCCACTGAAAGGATATTTCCGTTTAGGTGGCCTTATATCACTAAAAAGGATATTACATTCCAATTTAGTGCCTTGATATATCCACTGAAAGGATATTTCCTTTTAGTGCCTGGATATATCCACTGAAAGGATATTTCCTTTTAGTGCCTGGATATATCCACTGAAAGGATATTACATTCAATTTAGTGCCTTGATATATCCACTGAAAGGATGTTACATTCAATTCAGTGCCTTGATATATCCACTGAAAGGATATATCCTTTTAGTGCCCTGATACACCCACTGACAGGATACCACACCCCATTCAGAAAGACAAGCAAAAAGAAGGATATCACCCTCGCCCAATAAAATAACGCATCCTACCAGAAGGATGTCACACCCCACTAAAAGGAGGAGAGATAAAGGCTCTCACCTTCATTCAGGAGGCTAATGCTTCCCAGGCATCGGGTGATAGATGCGAGGGGATATCACATTCCATTAAACGGATAATGCATCCCGCCTGGGAAGAGGCGATAGACCCCGCTTAAAAAGATGCTACATTCCACTAGAAGGATATGGAGCCTTCCATTAGGAGGAAAATACGAGGAAAATACTTTCAACTCCCAGGCGCGTCATTCATATGCACAGATCTCGGCGAGAAAGCTTTTTTTTTTGCAGATCTCAATGGCTGACAGACAGTCAGCAGTCCTCTCTCTCTCTCTCTCTCCCTCTCTGTTCAGGCCACTGAGAGAGGAGAGAGAGAGAGAGAGAGAGAGAGAGAGAGAGAGAGAGAGAGGCGTCCGATGAATTTCGGAAGGCGCCAAAAACTGCTGATTCGCCCAAGTCCTGTCCTCCGCTCATCTTTTTTTTTTTTTTATTTCTCCTCGGCGCGCAATTGATTAAAACAGTCATGCAAGTGAATATGCAATTTCTCAAAAGGGGGTGCAGAGCCCGGGCGCGGGCTTTCTTCATAAAAGTCGCCCGGGATCGTTAAATCTCTCGCTCGAGCGGAGACGAAACACATGACAGCCCTTCGCAGCACATTTTCCCGGGCGGAGACGAAACACATGACAGCCCTTCGCCGCACATTTTCCCTCGGGGTCTCGAGGAAATCGGGACATATAACTTTTACGCGATATTATTAGCTTTTTATGGGAACGTCTTTAGATCTTTAGATGCTAATTACGACGTTTCGAACTGTTGTCTTTGATATTTGATTTATGCGGAAACATTTTGGGGTTTTCTTGATGCAAAGTGAGCAGCGCTGTTCCCGATTCGTTTAAATGATAAATATCACTATAAATATTATGATAGATATTAGGATAAAATCCATGCGTGCTTCAATATCTCTGAGATCTTTCCCTCGGTGCAATTGCCAATCTTCAATCTGGTTATTCCGTGGTTTTGCTTTATAAACTTGTATTTCATTTGTATTTTAATATTTTTTGATGAGAGTCCATCACTAGTTAATTTTATATGTTTCTTTGTTTATATTTCATGAATCAACATTTAATTGTCTCTTTATATTTGTTTTTATTTCACGAGATTGATTTACATTTGCATTTCTTAAATGAAATTATTTGTCTTTAAACTGAAATTCATATCATATATATATTTATGCTTCGGTTTTTATTTTATGAACACTGAACTTCAGCGCAGTTTGTGTGTTTTTCGATTTACTACTACTATTACATATTATTATTATTATTATTATTATTATTATTATTATTATTATTATTATTATTATTATTATTATTCAGAAGATGAACCCTATTCATTTGGAACGAGTACACAGGGTCCATTGACTTGAAATTCAAGCTTCCAAAGAATAGGGTTCATTAAACGAAGTAACAAAGATAATGGTAAACACTGAAAGAAAAGATCATCTATTTAAAAAGAAAAATACATTAACAAATTAATAAATAAACAGAAAAAAATGTATGCAAATGATTACAATGCAAGAACTGTATTGCATTACTCCCGCATCGATTAAATCAACGCATAATTTGAATTTTTTATATTTCGTCAATGCCGTTTGTTTTGCCTATTGTTGAATTATTTTTCTATTCATTCATTGATTTGCTTCTTCATACGCCTGTCTATCATTTAATTCATCTCTCTGCAATCAATGAAGTTGTCCTGGCTTTGTATCTCTTCGTGATTGCATTCATCCTCTCTCTCTCTCTCTTCTCTCTCTCTCTCTCTCTCTCTCTCTCTCTCTCTTCCTTGTACTTCGTGATGTTACTGTCTTTGTATTAGGGGAATCGAGGTGTTTTCATCTTTGGTGATTTAATTGCGTTTTGTATACGCAATGGACTAAATGACTCTGTGTGTGCTGGTAGGTGGCTTTGCATGATAACTTCTATCATGGTTCAAACAATTCCAGTGTAAGTCAGTCTTCACACCAGCCTTCTCTCTCTCTCTCTCTCTGTGCTGGCTATAGGTGGCTCTGCATGATAACACTTTCATGGTGCAAACAATTCCATTGTAAGTTTTCTTCATTAATTGGAGGTTTTTCCTTTCTCTCTCTCTCTCTCTCTCTCTCTCTCTCTCTCTCTCTCTCTCTCTCTACGTTCTAAGTACATGCAATCTTGTACAAAAATCCACTTGTATCGTAACTGCTACAATCGTCGAATTATTCAGTGAGATTCACATCTCTCTCTCTCTCTCTCTCTCTCTCTCTCTCTCTACACGTTCTAACTACATGCAATCTTTGTACACAAATCCAATTTGTACTCATCTAAAAATCGTCGAATGATTCAGAAATCTCTCATCTCTCTCTCTCTCTCTCTCTCTCTCTCTCTCTCTCTATACACGTTCTAACTACATGCAATCTTGTACAATAATCCACTTGTATCATAAATGCTAAAATCGTCGAATTATTCAGTGAAATCTCTCTCTCTCTCTCTCTCTCTCTCTCTCTCTCTCTCTCTCTCTCTCTCTCTCTCTCATGCACAGGCTCCAAAACCTCCCTATCGCACTAAAAGAGATAATAATCAGAACCGCTGTCCCAATATGCTCGCCCGCACGCCCGTCAAGAGAAATGACTGCCGAGCAACCAATAACATTACCATTACAACGGGGCGTGAACCCCGAATTCATCGTCCTGCTATTCTTGTAATGCATGCCCCTTTCATCCTTTCTCGTAATGCCATTCCTTTTTTTTTAATCCCTTTTTCTTCGGTTCAAAGAATCCGCGAACTCTGATGATCGTTTAGCCAACGGCGGAAATGTGTGCATAATGGGTCGGAATATTTTTTGGGTTTAATTGTAAAATATAATAATAGACGCATGGCGGAGCCGTTTCTTATGTGTCATGGAGTTTTGTATGTGGAAGGAGAGTTTTGGCTGGCTTTTAGAGCGTCCTCTCTCTCTCTCTCTCTCTCTCTCTCTCTCTCTTAAAATACTGCTTGCATATTATACATCAAAAAACATCTCATATTAATGCTGACTTTTCAAAAAAATCCAGTAATCTCTCTCTCTCTCTCGACTACTTCAGGCAGTCGTTAAGTATAAATCGCCTACAGTTCAACAAAACCTCCAAATCTCTCTCTCTCTCTCTCTCAACTACCTCAGTCAGGCGGTCGTTAAGTATAAATCATCTACAGTTCAGCAAAACCTGAAACACACTCTCTCTCTCTCTCTCTCTCTCTCTCTCTCTCTCTTGACGACTTCAGGTAATCGTCAAGTATAAATCATCTAAACCTCAACAAAACCTCCAAATCTTTTTTTCTAACTCTAACCCCTCAATCCCCCCACCACTCTTCCTCACCCCTCTCTCTCTCTCTCTCTTCTTCTCTCTCTCAGCTGTGGAGAAAATACAAAATCAGCTTTAGAATCGCGCCGTATATCATGAGGCAAATCTCATCACTGTACAGACCCTTTCACAAATGTTCTCTCAAGCGCGGAGCAAAGGAGAGAGAGAGAGAGAGAGAGAGAGAGAGAGAGAGAGAGAGAGAGAGAGAGAGAGAGAGAGAGAGAGAATAAAAAGGGGGAAAAAATAATAAAACTCAAAAGGCAGGATTGGGAGTTCTTTGGTGGTTGGAAGAAGAGATACTGGGGAGGAGGAGGAGGAGGAGGAGGAGGAGGAGGAGGAGGAGGAGGGAGGAGGAGGAGGAGGCAGGGGGAGGGAGGGGAGGAAAAGCAAGTAAAGAGCCAAGGCAAGGAAGAGATTCGGTTTTATGGGAATATATATATATATATATATATATATGTATATATATATATATATATATACATATATACATAAATATATATATGTGTGTGTTATGTGTATGTATATTCTTTAAAGATTTTACACCGAGTCACAGCTCCACAAAACATTCATTAAAAGAACACATAAGAAATGTACCAACGTATAAAAAAAAAAAAAAGAAATGAAAAACGAAATTGGAAAAAAAAAAATGACAGTCTTAGCTGAACTGCTTTCAAGGGAAAAAAGATTTCTGCATCTCCCACTGCTGTATCCCTGTATCCAGTTACAGTCGAAATGCAAAAAAAAAAAAGAAAAAGAGACTGAAAGACAATGGAAAAGAAGACTACAAACAATTGTGACTTCGTCATTGAAGAAGTAACATTATTCTTCAAACATATAAATCTGTTTACAAACGAGAAATTATTATTATTATTATTATTATTATTATTATTATTATTATTATTATTATTATTATTATTATTATTATTATTATTATTCATAGTTATATAAAATCGGTTTACAAACAAGAAATTATTATTATTATTATTATTCACAGTTATACAAAATCGGTTTACAAACAAGAAATTATTATTATTGTTCATAGTTATACAAAATCGAGTTTCTGTAAAATGAAACAAGTGTAATCCAAGAATCAAGATGGCTAAGAATAAACTGAGCATTTTCAATACATCAAAATCCACAGGCAAAATGGATGAACCAAAAAATCTCATACAACAGTAAAAGATTGGAGGGCGGAAGTTTCTGGAGAGAGAAAGCCGAAACAAAATTAAAGCAACAAGATCGAATAATGCTGTATGAAACTCTCAGCCACGGCCCAAGGAAAAGAGAATAGTATCATTACAAAGCAAATGGCTGTACTCTTGATACACGTCAGAATTCCCGAAGCAAAATGAAGGATAACATTTCAAAAAGAACATAAAAATGGTTTGCATGTTCTTTACAATATATACAGCAAAAAGGGAAGTATCATTACAAAAACTGTACGTAGCAAAGAGGAAAGTATCATTACAAAAACTGTACACAGCAAAAAGGAACGTATCATTATAAATAAAAGTACACAGAAAAAAATAAAGTATTACAAAAATGTTCAGTAAAAGGGAAACACAGCTACAAAACTGTACACAGAAAATGAAAGCACCATTAACAAAAAAAAATGCACAGAAAAAGAGTATCACATAAGAAAGTACACCAAAATTTACACAAGAAGAAATATCATTACAAAACTGTACACAAAAAGGGAAAGTAGAAGAACAAAAATGAAGAAGAGGAAAAGGTAAAGTATCATTACCTCAAAAGATATCACTGCTGGAAGAAATCTAGTTTTACCTTTACGGATCCTCGAAATTGTCCTGGGTGTCAGGAGCAAAACAGTAGGAGAGGAAAGAGAGAAAGGACCATTGAGGAGGAGGAAGGTGGAGATTACAGAGAAGGAAAGCATCATTAGGAAGGAGGCACGAAAGGAGACGAAAGACCCTTAGACAGGATGAAGAGGAGGGAAAGGAAAATTACAAAGAGAGAGAGGGAGATTATAGATGGTAGAAGAGGAGGAGGAAAGAAGAAGAAGAAGGAAGGAGGAGGAAGAGGAGGAAGAGGAGGAGGAGAAGAGGAAGCAGGAGAGCAAGATTATCAGATGGTGGAAGAGATATCAAGAGGGATAGGAAGACCAGGAGGAGGAGGCATTGGGACAAGAGGAGGAGGTCTACTCCTTAGGGGAGGAGGTAGGAGGGAGAGGAGCAGGATGAGGATGCACTCCTGGGAGATTACAGATGAGCAGAAATGAGGAAGAGGAGGAGGAGGAGGAGGGGGAAGACCAGGAGGAGGGGGAGGAGGAGGAGGAGGGATGAGAGGAGAGAGAGAGAGAGAGGAGAGAGAGGAGAGATTATAGATGGTGGAGGAGAGGAGAGAGGAGGAGGAGGAGGAGGAGGAGGAAGAGAGAGAGAGAGAGAGAGAGAAGACCAGGAGAGGGAGGAGGGAAGACCAGAGGAGGAGGGAGGAGGGAGGAGAGTAGCACAGATGGTGGAAGAGGTAGAGGAGGGTCTTGGGAAACCTTTGATGGATGAATACTACTTGGAGATGAGTATGAGAGAAGCAGGAGATGCAGGAGAATGGCAGGGCAGTGGGTGATGGATGAACAGTGCTTCCATGAGGCATAGGAAGAGGAAGAATGGGATGAGAAAGAAAGAGGAGGAGGAGGAAGAAGAAGAATGGGATGAGGAGAGAAAGAGGATGGGGAGGAACGAGAAGTATGACGGAGGTTGAGGTGGGGAAAAGTCACGAGAATATCAGAGATATGTAGGAAGGAGAAAGAGAAGAGAAAGGAAAGAGAAAAATTCAGTTCAGAAGGAATAAGATGGAATAAGAAAGTCAAGATATAAATAGTCCAATAAGATTTTATAAATGGTTAAATACTAAAAAAAATCTAATGGGAAAAAAAGACTGATAAGATGGCATAAGAAAGTCAAGATAAAAATAGCCCAATAGTCTTTGATAATCTTTTTGATAAAACTAGTTAAAAAAATTTTTTCCCATCTTTCCCATGTGAAAAGACAAAGACAATCGAGTAAAAAATGCGCTGAAGTTCTTCGGCGCCACCGAGTTTTCTGTACAGCGTATAATCAAGGCCATCGAAAACAGATCCATCTTTCGGTGGTCTCGGTATAATGCTGTATGAGCCGCGGCCCATGAAACTGTAACTACGGCACGGTGGTGGCCTTTCCTATATCGCTACCAGACGCACGATTATGGCCAACTTTAACCTTAAGTAAAATAACAACTACTGAGGCTACAGGGCTGCAATTTGGTATGCTTGATGACTGGAGGGTGGATGATCAACGACACTAATTCTTGTCTCTTTGCCTCAGCAGTTTTGCTGAGGGCGGACAGAAAAAGCGGGACGGACAGACAAGGCAGTCAGAACAGCTTTTCTTACAGAAAGCTAAAAAAAAATGGTCAACTTCAAAGCCACTTCTTGTAATCTATTTAAAGGCCAATGAAAGATCAAACATATTCAGTCGCAGTTCGCCGTCGGGCGGACGTCGACGTCGTTCCCCTTCCCTGAATGTATATATATATAAGTCAGGTCAAGAGGGGAAAGGGGTCACTGTAAAATAAGAGCAAAAGCCCCCTAAGGTGAAGGGCCTGCAACAAAGGGTAGAGGGAAACCCATCAAAGCACACAGAGCAATCAAAGACAATGGCGGCCCTTCTGTAAAGTTACAACGAATATTCCCCTCCACAACATTCTACCCCTACAACGAACTTCCTCCTCTACCCCCTCCACAAACCACTCCTTAACCCCCCACCCCCTAAACCCCCCTGCAAATATCAATCCACTCCTGCTAACTTCCTCACCACAATCTAGAGCTGTGATAGGCTTGGCAGTAAACCTGACATGGCGGCCATATTCCCAAGTCTTGACCAGAGCAAAGAACAGTATCAGATACTTCTACTATTGAACATAAAATTTAGGTCACAGGCTAAGCGCTGGGACCTATGAGGCCATTCAGCGTTGAAGACAACTTGAGACAATTGTTAGGTGAGGGTTGAGGAAAGTAAGATGGAAGGAACTGAATGTGAACGAAGGTAGAGTAAAAGAAACGAAAGCGGTTGCAGCCAGGGGCCTAAGGAAGAGACGATGCAAAGAACCTTAAGTAATGCCTACAGTGCACTGCACGAGGTGGACTGACGGCG
>NC_089770.1:5693500-5696000 GCF_040412425.1 Macrobrachium rosenbergii | reverse complement strand
TTTCTTTTTTAACTTTGAAGACCCGAAACAATGGAAACATGAGACTCGCAAGTTGTTTGTGGGACTCTCCTCCGAGAGGGATCATTTATAGAGAGAGAGAGAGAGAGAGAGAGACGCGTGTGTGTGTGTATATATATACACGCATACATATGTGTGTATATATATATATTTATATATATAATTTTTCTCTTAAATATATTCATATTTTATCAACACGAAATATTACTTCAAAATAGAAGCAAAGTCTAAGTAAAAATTTACACGAATATACAAAACTCTTTCGCCACAATGCATCAAATTGGGACTAGCTTCATATGCATATGTAAAAGATGCCACATTTATCACCCTCATTATGAACCGTCCCTTCGGATTCTCGAGTTCGCAAATGAAATATCCAGAAATCATTACACTGTGAATGATGTCATTCATTGTAATAACTAGAGAGAGAGAGAGAGAGAGAGAGAGAGAGAGAGAGAGAGAGAGAGAGAAATATATGGTCTGAATGATATCAGCACCTGACACATTTTAATCAACAATCATTGAATGAGAGAGAGAGAGAGAGAGAGAGAGAGGGAGAGTAGAGAGAGGAGAGAGAGAGAGAGAGAGAGAGAGATATAGGGAGAAAGGTAAAAGAGTCTATATCTGTTTATATTTGACCCTCACATTTCTTGAATAACGTCAATGTAATAACGAGAGAGAGAGAGAGAGAGAGAGAGAGAGAGAGAGAGAGAGAGAGAGAGAGAGAGAGAGAGAGAGAGAGAGCACCTGACACACAAGAAAGGAAAGAAAATGTTCTTCATTTTACCAAAATGGAAAAGACAAAAAATGTAAATAGTATTACTTTGAATAACATAATCATTCATTGTGACGAACAGGGGGAGAGAAAAAGTAAAAAAAAAAAAAAGAATAATCTGTTAATAATACTGTAATTCATTTTACCAAAGAGAGAAGGAAAGGAAAAGTGTAAAAAGTTATTAATATGGAAATACTGTCTCTCATTGTGGCAAAATGAGAATGAGAGATAAAAATAACGTTAAAAAGTGTTGTTTTCAACAATGTCAATCCGTGAACTAAAATTAAAAAAAGTAGAGGAAAAATAAATGGAAAAACTCATCACTCAGTAAATAAAGTCAATTATCGTGCCAAAGAGAGAAAGAGAGAGAGAGAGAAAGCGAGGAAACGCAAAATAAAAAAATGACAAAAAAAATCATGCGGTCTGACTAATTCGAACATCAAATATTCACATCAGCGTCACATCATCAATGTCAGCTTCTGCAAATTTGCAGTCTGGAAATTTACCGCAGCAGCCATCATCATTTGCAGCAGTAATTTATTCATGACAATCAATGCGTGATTTTAGAAAATCTGGGAATATCAATTATTGGAATTAGTATTATTATTATCAAGCTGATGGATCTATCGTACGAACGTATGTCAGCGTACGGACGCGCGCAGAACACAAATAAACAAAACAACAACAACATATAATATATATATATATTATATATATATTATATATTATATATATATATATATATATATATATATATATATATATATATATATATATATATATATTGATATATTTATATATGTGTGTGTGTGTAAATATCCTGGAAAGCTTGATGAGCTGAAAAACTGAATACAAGTAACAACAGGAAATGGGTTCACTGAAAATCACTGAAAATAAGTTACATATAAAAGCGTCCAAAAAAAATATTGAAAGAAGAATGTGCAAAACAAATTAAATTTTCACAAACAAAAATATGATGAATTCATAACGGATAAGGCACAAAAAATAATAATTTGGTGGCTGTTCAAAAGTCACAGTAGATATTTTCTTCCACTCAAAAAGAACAAAATCCCGGAAGAGCAAGCAAACAGCTGGTTAAAAATCCCAAAAAAAGGAAGAACGAACACACCAACTTAAAAACCCTCCAAAAAAAAAGTAAGACAAACAAACAATAATATGAAATTACCAAGACAGTAATATGAAATTACCACAACAAAACGTACAAGATATTTTCCTACACTCAAAAAGAACAAAATCCCGGAAGAGTAAACAAACAGCTGGTTAAAAAAAAACCCCCTACAAAGAAAAACGAACTCGCCAACTTAAAAACCCTCCAAAAAAAAAGCAAGACAAACAAACAATAATATAAAATTACCACAAACACCATACAAGATATTTTCTTCCACTCACAAAGAACAAAATCCCGGAATAGCAAACGAACAGCTGGTTAAAAAAATCAAAAAGGGAAAAACGAACACACCAACTTAATAACCCTCCAAAAAAACTTTAAAAAATTAAGACAAACAGACAACAATATGAAATTACAACCCGAGCTCAATCGGGGGGAAAAACAGGCCCGAAATGTTACATCTCTCGGCCGGAGGTCAGCCGTCAACAACTAGCCGGCAATAATTCGCCGGAATTATTTCTAATTACGGCCTTAATTATGCGCGCCCGAGTTGCGGCACAAAAACATCGCTTCCATAT
>NC_089770.1:5661000-5688500 GCF_040412425.1 Macrobrachium rosenbergii | reverse complement strand
AACCAAAAATATAAGATTAACACAGGACAACAAAGCAGAGAGCGTGCGTCCCCCTCAAGTGGCATTCGGCAACTAGGAGCACGGGGAGATGTGGTGGGTACCATGACTTACCAAGTGCCGGAACCAATCGTCGAACGTCGGTTCGAACAACGCTTTGAAAAGGTGTTCGATCAGGGTTACGAGCCAATGACGGTGGCCTGCTCGAGCATTTGGCGTTGCTTCCCGAACGGTTCGAACCTGTTTTCGGGCACGCTCGAACGTTCTTTATAAAAAGCTGTCACATTGTTTCACTATCAGTGTCGAACGTCGCTTTGACGATTGGTTCAGAAGCTGTTTTGGTAGCTGTTCAAATAACGCTTTTATCAGTTGTTCGAGTACTGTTTCAAACTTTGGCTTGAAAGCTGTTTTGAATACTTGTTGGAACGTTGTTTTGAGTACTTTATTATTATTATTATTATTATTATTATTATTATTATTATTATTCAGAAGATGAACCCTCTTTATAGGGAACAAGCCCACCAAAGGGGCCATTATCTTGAAATTCAAGCTTCCAAAGAATATTATGGTGTTCATTCGAAAGCAGTAACAGAAGATGATGTTCAGACAAGGTTATGAACGAGTGTCTAACTGTTATTATTACTTGTTTAAATGCTATTATGGCTTGGGACGTTGGCTCGAAAACCTTAGGAACACTGGTTCAAAAATCATTCCGAAAATTGTCTCAACACTTCTGATCAAATCCTAGGGCATTGCTTTGACCTCTGTTTGGACACTGCTTCGAGTAGTGGTCTGGACACTGCTTTAAGTATTGGTCTGGACATCAATGCGTTTCCAGCAGTTCTTGGAACTTGGACTTTCCAGTGTTAATTCGACCTTTGTTCTCAGTGTTTGCCCTTTTGATGATCCAGGAAAACAATTGTTGATGATGTTGTATCCTTCTGTTGGAATCGACGAGAAACTGATGATATTGCACCCTAATATTGGAATCATTCTAGTTCCTTAAGGTTCTTCAGTGGAACAATTACAGTGTGCTTTTGGGGATAAATAGTCCTTTCCACGGTGCACGAAAAAAATTAATAATAAAATAAAGAATAATAAAAAAATAATAACACTGGAATTAGTGAGAAAATTTTTTTTTCTGCTTTATGGGGATCAGTCTTCGAGGGAAGTTACATTATCAAAGGGAGAGAAGCTGCCAATCATCTAAAAAATATCACGTTCTGTTCATTGGTCCTTGAGTTATCTTGAAAGTACACACACACACACACACACACACACACACACACACACACACACACACACACACACACACACACTCTCAGATCCAAAAAGACACGGGTGAAAATAAAATAACATTCTCCCATCTCCGATAACCTGAAGACGGAAAATACTATCAAATCAGAAATCTAACGCCCCTTTAAAGACTAAAAAAAAAAAAAAAAAACTACTAGCGTCAGGCCAAAATATGGAGGAGGAGGAGGAGGAGGAGGAGGAGGCGGAAGTCACACGTGTTGAATACATCAAAAGTGTTCATCTACTTCAAAAGGAAAAACATCAGGTCATTTTTTTCCCCTCCCCCGGAGAAACGTTCGGATTCAAACGTTTCCATCAAAAAAAAAAAAAAAAAAGGGAACGTTTGATATCGTGTTTCCTTTTGCTGGGGAATTCTTCGGGGAGGGTATAAACTCCAATGCTTTAGTAAAAAAAAAAATAAGTCAAATAAAAACGGAGCAGGGGAATCAAAAACGATTTCACGAACGGATGATAGAGGAAGCATATAGATAGGTAATAGTTTTAGATAGATACACTGATATACTACACATCCAGTTTATATATATATATATATATATATATATATATATATATATATATATATATATATATATATATATATATATATATATATATATATATATATATATATATATATATATATATATATATATATATATATATATATAATAATATATATATATATATATATATATATATATATATATATATATATATATATATATATATATATATATATATTCCTCTTTCACAAATACCCACTTTACCTTCTGTAAAACAATAACAAGACGCAGAAACACATCAAAATAAACAAACCATTCCCCCACCACAAAAAAATAGGAGCAAAGAAAAATTGGACCAGCCGTCGCAGCGCTGAGTCAGACACAATCAACTCGGCTAAAAGAGATGTCATCATCTCCTCTCGCGGCATGAGTAAATACCCGCTGGGGGCATCATTACCCGTGTCCTCCGAGGCGTCATTGCCGGGGACAAAGCATTCCGCCGCAGTCTTAAGTGGTCTTTGATCTTCGAGGCTCGTGAGAGGTGTTGGAGGGAGGTTGGAGGTGGGGGGGAGAGGGGGCAAGGTTCCTTGGAGCATTTCACATGGTCTTCAATTTTTCAAAATATTTCTCTCTTAGTTTAGGAAGTGTCCATCGAAGGACGGTTGTCATATTGTTACAGATTTCAAAAATGCTCCTCAAAATTTTTTCTCATCATTATTCACAGTTTTCTATTATTTTTCTTTTATGCTCCTTAAAATTTTTTTTCTCATTATTCACAGTTTTCTATTTTATTTTTATTTTAGTAACTTTCCATCGAAGAATGGTTGTCATATTGTTACAGATTTCAGAAATCCTCCTTAAATATTTTTTTTATCATCATTCACAGTTCTCTATTATTTTTCTTTTTATTTTAGTAACCTTCAATTGAAGAATGGCTGTCATATTGTTACAGATTTCAAAAATCCTCCTTAAATATTTTTTTTATCATCATTCACAGTTCTCTATTATTTTTCTTTATATTTTAGTAACCTTCAATCGAAGAATGGTTGTCATATTGTTACAGATTTCAAAAAATGCTCCTTTAAATATGTTTGTTATCATTATTCACAGTTCTCTATTATTTTTCTTTTTATTTTAGTAACTCTCAATCGAAGAATGGTTGTCATATTGTTACAGATTTCAAAAATGTTCCTTTAAATATTTTTTTATCATTATTCACAGTTCTCTATTATTTTTCTTTTTATTTTAGTAACCTTCAATCGAAGAATGGCTGTCATATGGTTACAGATTTCGAAAATGCTCCTCAAATTGGTTTTTGATCATCATTCATAGGTTTCTATTATTTTTTTTAGTTTAGGAAGTGTAATATTGTTATAAATTTCAAAAAAGCTCCTCAAAATTCATGTTGGCCATTGTAAGTCTCTCCTCTAAAAATTTTCCATTATGTTACTCAAAGTGTTAAAGAACAAAAAAAAAAAAGTGTGCAATTCATCTAATCACAATTTAAGGTCTATAGAAGAGAAATACTAAAAAAGAGTGCAATTTATCTCATCAAAATTTAATGTCTATGAAAGAAAAATACTGAAAAAGTATGCAATTCATCTAATCACAAATTAAGATCTACGGAAGAAAAATATTGAAAAAATTTGCAATTCATCCAATTTCAATTCATTTTGTCAAAACAATTTTTAAAAATAGCAAGTACCTCTCAAAATGCAACGGATGCCAGATTGTTCCTTTGCAATTTCACAGCTCAGAAAGTTACCGTTTATATTTCACAATTACCAGAAGGACTTTTCCAAAACATTATAACTCGACGACTGTTTGTGAAGTTCAGCCAATACTGGAACAATTAACCTATAAACTTTGTCCTATTTTCCTTATAATTACACTTTACTTACGAGTTTTGCTTTCGTTAATCGATTTTTGTGCATGGATAAAATCTAACCATCATTATCAACATCGTCAGCCTTATTTATTATTATTATTATTATTATTATTATTATTATTATTATTATTATTACATAATTGTTCTCATCCATGGTTTCTAAAAGAGAATAAAATCGATCCATCATCATCCACATTATTGCTATTATTATTATTATTATTATATTATTATTATTACATATTATTATTATTATTATTATATTATTATTTCACACAAACACAACAGCAGCAGCCATGACAAGGCCTGGTTTGAGAGATCAAGCAATTCCAGGTTATTCATTAAGATAATTTTTTTTATATAAAATGAGGTAATGGCATAAGGAATACTTCGTGTATTACAACATATGAGAGAGAGAGAGAGAGAGAGAGAGAGAGAGAGAGAGAGAGAGAGAGAGAGAGAGAGAGAGGGGCATCTCTGCAAAAAGTGAAGAACAAGTAAGAGAGAAAATGAAAGATAGTCGAGGCCCTATTCTATTAAAAGTGAAAAAAATACATAGAGAGAGAGAGAGAGAGAGAGAGAGAGAGAGAGAGAGAGAGAGAGAGAGAGAGAGAGAGAGAGAGAGAGAGAGAGAGAGGGGTAAATCTACAGAAAAAGTGAAAAACAAGTAAGAGAAAGCAAGAAAGAGAAGAGAGAGACATTGACCTATTAAAATTGGAAAAATACATAGATAGATACACATTCAGACAGACAGAGAGATATAGACATACAGACAGATAGACAGATAGACAGGGCAATTACTCAAACGTTTCGACAACTTGTTTCCCTTTCGTGGAGCCTAATTGTTAGGACAGTGGCACAAAAGCTCTGCAACGGAAGGTCTTGCACGGAGCATTTAATTAAAAGAGCTATTAATAATCTCATTTGCTGAGAACCGAGCTATAATTAGGCAACTGATGGAAGAAGGGAAATAGAACTCCGGCAGCAACAAGTGGAGAGAGAGAGAGAGAGAGAGAGAGAGAGAGAGAGAGAGAGAGAGAGAGAGAGAGAGAGAGAGAGAACAAATGAAGCAGTTTGATAAAATCACCTACGAAGAAATAGAGAGAGCAAAAAGGAAATGGGTTGCCTATATGGAGAGAGAGAGAGAGAGAGAGAGAGAGAGAGAGAGAGAGAGAGAGAGAGAGAGAGAGCAACAATAAATCAAGCAAGTAGTTTAATGAAATCACTTGCGAAGAAATAAAGAGCTAGAGACAGAAAGTAAAAAGGAAATGAGAGAGAGAGAGAGAGAGAGAGAGAGAGAGAGAGAGAGAGAGAGAGAGAGAGAGAGAGAGAGAGAGCACCTGAAAAAGGCAGTCCAATACACAATCTAATAAGACCACAAGCAAAAACAGAGAACAACATCCAGGCAATATGGCCCACCAGAAGAAGAAAGTTTCCAGAAACTGGAATCTCTGTATTTCAGTACAACTCTTGAGGTTACCAATCTGGGCTTATGAAACCATTGATTTAAACCTACTCCTTTCCATCTAGAAACTACTTGGAGTATCACATTTAAGACAGCCATTAAACAAAATAGAAAAAGCATCCATTTTATTCAAGCCTGAATTCAGCTGTCAGTGTCAACAGTCATACTTCTCCAGGTCTGGATAAGGAGAAGGAGTTTGGATCCAAGCTCAGAGTCTCTGCCTTTTAAATTACCATGAGCCACTGGAACTTAGAACCGACCTTAGCAATCTGGCACAAGCGGCAACAGGTCACAATGAGACCCAAAAGCAACAGAGGAGGGGTTTTCACAGCAAAATACTAAATGGTATTATAGCCTACGAAAGACCACAACAACATGGATTTAGCGCCAGCGGGCCATATTCTGCCAGAAAGTCTAATAATGGTTAAGGCTTCTTTCTCTGCCAGAAAGCCCTAGCCTAATAATGGTTAAGGCTTCTTTCTGTCTCAATATACCAAAAGTGGAATAGAAATTGCCCCCCGGTGAATTATTTATCACGCCAATAAAACCACTGGCCCGGCATTGCCAATTCACTCCACCTTTGTATCCATAAACAGCAGGGAATCTCATTTTTGAAACTCACGTCATCATAAAAACAGGTTACCGAGTGGCCCCCGTCCCCAAACCCTCCCCTCTCTCTCTCTCTCTCTCTCTCTCTCTCTCTCTCTCTCTCCTCTTTAATTTCTTTAATTCATTACCCCGTTTATGAGAAAGGGATCCATTCTGGAATTCACTAACTATTCTTTAAGCACCTCCATTAATTAAGATGCTCTTTCTCTCTTCTCTCTCTCTCTCTCTCTCTCTCCTCTCTCTCTCTCTCTCTCTCTTCCTCAATCAGAGCCTCCTTTTCTGAACAAACTCCAACTTTAGGGGCGAACGAAAAGGGAATATTATCGGTGGTTTCAAAGAAGGTGGTAAAGAGCAAAAGAACAAGAAAACAGGGTAGAGAGAGAGAGAGAGAGAGAGAGAGAGAGAGAGAGAGAGAGAGAGAGAGAGAGAGAGAAACTTTGATCGAGAAACAGTTGGCGCCCAGGATATTGCACGGTAGGGAAGGCATAGCAATGGGCAGTCAACTTTAAGCCTTATGTTGAGAGCAGGTTAGATTGATTTTTGGTCGTTATGCACGCGTATTTCGGGGGCTTTGACAGAACTTAGGGGCGCTGTGTGGCCGTTCCATTTTTTTTTTTTTTTTACCAGAGTCACCATAAACTAAACCTCAAACGACTGCGTCTCAAACCTTGACCCCATTCGTCGCAAAATAATGGCGGCTAAGGCCGCAGTTTCACTTTTGAATAACGCGTCGTATTTATGATGCGGACTGTACTCCTCTTTTTTTTTTCGAACCTCTGAACATCATAGGAAGATAACAAACACAAACACACCTCTCAGCATTAAATAAAAAAAAAACTCTTCGACTGTGAATAGATCTCTCATTCTAGCGTCAATCGTACATAAACATTCTCGCGATGTTTTTCGCGATAGTGTCAACGTCAACTTCACTTATGCACATCATTCTTGATTCCTACATTTGATGTTCTGTGCAACGCCCCCACTCCACTCCATTTCATATATATATATATATATATATATATATATATATAGTATATATATATATATATATATATATATATATATATATATATATATATATATATAGTTATATATATATATATCCACTTTGATATAAGTTACTGCAACCCACTGGTACGTAACGCTTTGGCATGCAACTAGACACCGTTATCTCCTCCTCCACCGCATGCACAATAATGGAATCGTTTTCACCACAGTATCGAACTGACGCATTACATAATTCATTCGTTTTCTGAACGTCCCACCTCGACTAACAGCGCATTCAGGCCGTAAACACCTGCTTTGTTGGACGACCAGACATGCAGTACGGTCGTATCAATACCTAGCCTTTACTGCATTGCAAAATCATGCAATGGCGGCGATTCAGTCTTAACTTACCGGACTCAAGCTCGACTCAGGTAGTAGAGAACCGAAGGGCATGTAGAAGTTCAGGTCAAAGGCCAAGCGCTGGGACCTGTGATGAGGAGGTCATTCAGCGCTGAAACGGAATTGACAGTAAAAAAAGGGAAAAGTTTGAAAGGTGTAACAGGAGGAAAACCTCAGATGCGCTATGAAAGACGGAAGAAAGAGAATATGAACGGAGGTACAGTAAAATGAATGAAAGGGGTTGCAGCTAGGGGCCGAAGGGACGCTGCAAAGAACCTTAAGTAAGGTCTACAGTGCCTTGCATGAGGTGCACTGACGACACTACCCGACTCGAGTAATAACCACGTCTCTGTCTATACTCAATATCTAGATCATCTGAATAACTGTTTCACTGACTTCACATCTACCAAGCAATGACCACTGCAAACTCATCTAACGCATCAACAACGATACATTTACTAAAAACTCCATCTTTTACATTATCAACAATTAGTACTCACTGCAAAACGACTTATATATTAGTAATAAATTATCTGTTATTCTTTCAACTCATACATCAACATCTCTCTTGATTGCACGTCAGCTCATAAATTATCAACAACTTGACTGCTATCCTACCGAATCATGAACGGCTAACAGCTATAGTTATAACTAATCCAATTCACGGGTTGTCAATGACTTATCAGACGCAACGCCAACTTTACAACTGCCAACAACAATCCTCTACTGGAGACCCAAACTCACGCATTTCCACCAATTCCTTTCGTAAACATTCGACTCATTCATCGCCAACAGCGGTCATTTGCCACCAAACCGCAATTACGCAACGAACTCTAATTTCTGGCAAGGCCAACTTACGCAACCATTAGGTTCCATCCCCACCACAGACGGAATCTAACAGAATTAGCAGTTTTGGGAGCAAACGGCAACTCCGTTCTCATCAAATTTCACGTCAAAAGCGCTTTCCCTTTTCCTGAGTTCACTCCCTGGCTGTGCGCAGTGATGACTCATCTTTTAATGCACCGCTAAATTTTGTAGCAAAATCCCTGTACCCGTCATCTTTCCGTTGATAAACAGCTGACACAAACATCCGCAATGTTTTTCCTCTAAGCTCTAATTAATTTGTCTTTTTTGTTGATTTCCAGTTCGATGGAACTTCGGTGCTAGCGGAGGCGAGTCCACTCTGTAGCACGTTTGTTTTACTGACGAACCTATATAAGCCTGCTTCCTTTCCAATAATTACTCGTAATATGAAAGAGCATTTTTTTAAACTCCTTATTCCTTTGTTTGTTCCAGTTCCGTTATATGAGAGTAAAGTATTTTCCCGTTCATTGGTAGTTAGCTATTAATAGAAGCGCATTTCCCGGTGTTTTATTTATCCTCCAGCGAGCCTGTACGTGACTTTTTCGGTGCATCAATCGTTTGCGGTACGACGGACTACTTTGAAGCTCTATAATAATTTGTCTAAATTGTATCCATTATTCAAGGCCCTGGAATATTTCTTTTCCAGGAAGTTTGACAGATTAATAGGTACTCTATTTTATTAATAGAAATGTATAGAATTTACGCCAAAAGAGATTCGATGGCCAAGTCGGTTAGTGCAGCAGCTTCGGACTTCATAGAGGTCTGTGGCGCGGGTTCAAATCCGCAGCCGACCGGTCAGAGAGGCGGACACTTTGCTATCAGTGTAGACACCCCGGGATTATCTTCCATGTAATCAACGAATAGGTTTGCTTAAAAGCAGTGGGTGTTACAGACTAATACACACAAACAAAGCCACCTAACATCTCCTAAAAACATAACACACACACCTCACGTTTCGAACTGTCGACCTAACCGCGCAACGTCTCCTCGCTGCTGGGAGAAAGGGCGCTGGTGACTGGTACAATACATGTACGTACGCTACCGGGGTCTAAGCAATGACAGGCAGGGCAGCCGATCGAGACTACGGTCTACCCCAAAGCCAAATCAAAGTCGTTCAAAAGAAGGCATCGTGATTACCCCATACAAAATGGGAAAACAGCACGTTAAAAGAAGAAGATAGAATTTACCCCAAAGGCCAAGAAGCACTGGGACCCAATGAGGTCATTCAAGGCTGGAAGGGAGAGACTGACAGTGAAAAGGTTTGAAAGGTGTAACAGGAGGACAACCTTACCTGCACTATAGAAACAACTGTCACGGGAGAATTGAGGAAAGTAAGACGGAAGAATGAGAAATATTTCATGAACGATTCAAAACGATCAACGATCCCACAAGAGGCGATTAAGTCCCACCACTGACTCGGATTCCCACACCTTCATTTCCAGTGTATCTTTTAACAGAATCGACCCCGATTCCCAGTTACACTATGTGTGTGTGTGTGAGAACGGCATTCCATTATTCCCCGTCGCCAGCATCCGGTCTTAGCTAATTCATCTGGCTCTCTGGGACACCTGTTAGTTCTCTTTGCATGCCGAATGCTCCTGATCGTGATTGCTTTCTGAAAGGCCACTGCACTGCTTGGCATTTCGTAGAAATTCAGCGCGTAATAGGCTTCTTTTTTTTTTTTAATCAAATTCCGAAATGATATTTTGATGGATCTGGAGAGAACTGCTGTCACTGAAGGACAGGTATACGCGTTAATTCGAACGGAATTTACAATGATGTGTGGTGAGATTGTATTCGCTGCGTGTGAAGCAATATGGAGAGAGAGAGAGAGAGAGAGAGAGAGAGAGAGAGAGAGAGAGAGAGAGAGAGAGAGAGAGAGAGAGAGAGGGAGCCACTTTTTTTACCTTTTGCTTAGAGAGAGAGAGAGAGAGAGAGAGAGAGAGAGAGAGAGAGAGAGAGAGAGAGAGAGAGAGCTAGAGAGCTTTTTTTACCTTTGCTTAGAGATTACTCCATAGTTTGGTAGATGAGAGAGAGAGAGAGAGAGAGAGAGAGAGAGAGAGAGAGAGAGAGAGAGAGAGAGAGAGAGAGAGAGAGAGAGAGAACCACTTTTTTTGTCTACCTTTGCTTAGAGATTACTTCATAGTTTGCAGGAGAGAGAGAGAGAGAGAGAGAGAGAGAGAGAGAGAGAGAGAGAGAGAGAGAGAGAGAGAACCGCGTTTTTTCTACATTTGCTTAGAGGTTACTTGATAGTTTACAGAAGAGAGAGAGAGAGAGAGAGAGAGAGAGAGAGAGAGAGAGAGAGAGAGAGAGAGAGAGAGAGAGAGATGAATGAGAAATGGAGAAATATTTGAGACTTGGAGCACTTATCACTCCAGAATGAAGAGAGAGAGAGAGAGAGAGAGAGAGAGAGAGAGAGAGAGAGAGAGAGAGAGAGAATGCTAATTACCGAAGCCTTCAATAATAGTGGCACTTGAACAAGTCAAAAAAAAAAATGAAAATGCAATAAATAAGGTTGAATCTAAGCATTCAAGTGCATATCTGGCTAAATTAGTTGAATTGCCATTTTCGACGAATTATATTAAAATATTCTCTTACTGTCAATACGGAAAATAAGTTGAACGGTTTCAAATATCAAATGGAGAGAAATGAAGGCTGCATTACTTCAAATGACACAATATCAATTAGATTCAGTCTCAAGGGGCATTAAGCAAGCATTGAAAGGAGACATTTATGCCCAAGTTAGAAAGGTTCTACCTTCAGCTTTGAAAAAAAGGGAGTTTTATTTGTATAAATGAAACCATAAAAAGACTCCCTTTACAAAATAAATATATAAATATATTTCACGAAAGTTCTACTGTTTTTTTTTTTAAGGATCTCTGATATGCATATTTCACATGTAGGCCTATATAAAATTTTTTCTCCCAAATAGACAAATAGAAAATTAGATAGTTAAGGTTCTTCTGGCCTGAATATTTCATACACTTTTTACATATTAATGCACATACATTATATATATTTAAATATATATATATATATATATATATATATATATATATATATATATATATATATATATATGTGTGTGTGTGTGTGTGTATGATGTATATATATATATATATATATATATATATATATATATATATATATATATATATATATATATATATATATATATATATATACTGTATATGAGATTGTTAAATATATATATTTATACTAAAACTGACAGAAAGTGGAAGATTCGAAAACTGATGATTATATCAACAAAAACCTATTCCATTTTCCTTGCTATTTCCTGAGTTGATTCACGAGCCGACGAAAAAACGGCAGCGAGAATAAAAATTCTCCCGCTGCAAGAGTGTCCATAAATCTCTAGTTGATGAAGAAATTGCATGATGAATGTCATTCTTTAGAAGGTCGCTAATTTAAGGATCCAGCACGAGGCGTTATGAACCTGTAAATGATGAAAGCTCAATATATATATATATATATATAGAAAGAGATAGTATATATATATATATATATATATACATATATATATATATGTATATATATATATATATATATATATATATATATATATATATATATATATATATATATATATATATAGAAATATGAAATTATATATATATTATTTCTGCTCAGAGGAGGTGTCTCCTGAAGTTGCTAAACCTTCTAGTTCTCAGCCATTATTCTGGGATGAGGTTGCTGCCCAGATACCTTTTATCTGCCGGTGCTGTGACCAACTGCAGCCGTGTACAGCTTGCTGCACAACTTTATATGCATCAATTTTACAGCAAGCATATCACTGACTTGTGTGTTGTGCCTCCATCTCTCTTTCCTCTCTCTCTCTCTCTCTCTCTCTCTCTCTCTCTCTCTCTCTCTCGTTTCCATCGGGCCTGGGCTAGTTAAGGGCGCCAGGTTGCCAGCTTCTTCCACTCTGCATAAATATTCAACATATATGTCTATGTTCTTGTAACTCTGCATAAATATTTAACATATATGTCTATGTTCTTGTAAGAAAAGTTCATAAAGGTCATCTATCTATAAGCACGAAACCTTGTCTATCTATCTATTCTTTCATCTGCATCCTATATATCTACCTATCAGCATACAAATCATATGTATCCATGCGCCTTTGTATCCCCGTTAATAAAAATTCTATCCATCTTTCTAGCAATCTATCTACCTGGGATACATTCCCCAAATGCTCCATACTTTTTACCATTTTTTTCTCGACAGATAATTTTTTTTCCCTGTCCTAATGAGCGTCAATTATGCAACGCAGTTTCTGCTGCAAATGGCTGCGTAAGTGCCCATTGCAATAATGACGGGACCAATCTCCGTCGCTGCAGTGCTTTTCAATGCTGATCGGAAGTTGATCTTTAAGGCCTAATGTAATTGCCTTCGATTTGGGACGCTTAGCGATGACCTTTTACATTCAACTTATCATATTCGTCACTGAACCTTGACAACTGATAGGTTTCCCAACTGCTTTTCCTGAAGGATTCAAATAATGGAAGTGTTGAAAGTTATTCATATGTTTTAAGTGATGCTCTGTCAAGAGTAGTTACTGGTGGTATCGTTAATGAACATTGGCTTAACATGCCTGGTGTTCCACTGGGTAATGTTTTGAGGACGTTACTGTTTCTGGAGTTAATTTAGCGACTGGACCATTATCATGCTTGGTGTTCCACAGGGTAATGTTTTGAGGACGTTACTGTTTCTGGAGTTAATTTAGCAACTGGACCATTATCATGCCTGGTGTTCCACAGGGTAATGCTTTGAGGACGCTACTGTTTCTGGAGTTGATTTAGCAACTGGACCATTATCATGCCTGGTGTTCCGCAGGTAATGTTTTGAGGACGTTAATGTTTCTGGAGTTAATTTAGCAACTGGACCACTAACATGCCTGGTGTTCCACAGGGTAATGTTTTGAGGACGTTACTGTTTCTGGAGCTAATTTAGCAACTGGACCACTAACATGCCTGGAGTTCCACACGGTAATGTTTTGAGGACGTTACTTTTTCTATAGTTAACCTAGCAACTGGACCACTGATATTGAAAAAATGATTTCACATTATCCAAAAATGCATCTTTGATTGCAGTTACTGATGAAGTTGATCAGGAAAAGGTATAGTTATTAAGACACGATGCTTAACTTCAGCAGTCGGAAGACTTATGAAATAGCTGTTTTAGTACCTTGCCCTCACTTAATCATTCAAATGGCATTTGTCACACCTTACGTCAGCAATCTTATTCTGTTAAGGTGCCATGATTTCACACGAACCAGGTTTAGAGATCCTTCTACCTTTATACTATATTATTGAAAGAGAGAGAGAGAGAGAGAGAGAGAGAGAGAGAGAGAGAGAGAGAGAGAGAGAGAGAGAGAGAGAGGGGAAAGACAACTGGTGAAAATGTATGCCAGAAAATGCGTCACTGACGCCGCGAGAGGCCCTCAAACTTTGAATGCTTTCTCGAAAGAGCATCGTCAATAAAACACCAAGATTCCAAGCCCTTGGAGTGTGACCACGGGAAAGGCCGATTATAAATACTGTAATACTCTCGAGGCGTTTGATCCCAAAACCCCACCTGGCCGCCTGAATTATTCACCACGGAGCGTTCTTTATACTTGCTCTGGCATTTTTGGGCATTTTTCATACAACTATTATATACTACGGCTGCGTCGAACATTCCCGTTCGTGGTGTGCGAGTAAGGTTGTGTCTGGTAAGGTAAGTGATGCAAAAAGTGTGGAGGTATTTTCAATCATGCGTTGAGGATGGCATAAAGCCGAATTACCAAGGAGTTTCGGCTATGCTGAGGAGCCGTGTTCTGACTTCAGAGAGAGAGAGAGAGAGAGAGAGAGCTTTAGGTTTAGCGCTTTTTTATTCAAAGGTAAATTGAGACAGCGGGAAAGGTATGCACTGAAGAAAGAGAAGGAGAAACTGAACCTCTCATAAAGCACTATACTTTACTTGCGTCAAATCATATCTATGGGATCCCTAATTTAAGATTCAGATCTACCTTACAAAAAACAAAAACTATATATCTAATGGTCTGTAAAGAATCCCCAAAATAAGATGCAGATTTACCTCAACAAAAAAACCAAACATCACCACAATCAACTTTACTCCAAAGACGTGAAAAGACAATCAATCTCATTGATCCTATCACACACCCACATAGCTGGTGGGAGCTAAAATCAATGACAAAACAGTAAAGAAACTGTAAAAACCAATGGGCCATTGCTTAATGGCTTTTGGTAAATGAAATACCACATTCTTTACCGGCTACAAATTGCGGCCGGCTCCGTTAGTGTGGTTTGTACTTTGCTGGAATGCGCTGAAATGAGAAAGCACCCATTTTGAACGCGCCTGAAAGATCATTAACTTGTGTAGCGATCTTCCGCGAAATGGATTGCCCAGATGTGTTAAAAAGGAAAGGGGATGAAGTAATGATGCAAAAATACATTAATAAAAAAAAACAATAACAAGCACTTATAGATAATTCAGTCGGATGATAATGATGCTGCTATATACAAAACGCAATGTGGATTTAAACACTTATTTTATTTTTGTAGGAGTGCTCAAAATCACAAACAAGACAAAGCTATAGTTAACATAATGTACTTGATATAAGAGCAATTGCAAAATGACCTAAATAAGAGTATTACCTCCACTTTTCGACGGGACAAACTCATTAATACACAAATAAAAGCATCAATGTACTTTAAAATAACATTATTTTATATATATTTTTTAGATGGCGGTAAAAATCCACAACCGACAGCACTGAAGCTTCTCGTGATTGGCGAAAGCTCATGCTACCCACCACTCACCAGATTCCTTTTACTGTACCTCCTTTCATATTCTCTTTCTTCCATCTTACTTTCCTCAACCCTCTCCTAACAATTGATTCATAGTGCAACTGCTTTGAGGTTTTCCTCCTGTTACTTAACCTTTCAAACCTTTCACTGTCAATTTCCGTTCCAGCGCTGAATGACTTCATAGGTCCCAGTGCTTGGCCTTTGGCCTAAATTCTATATTCAATTCAATTCAATTCAACCAGATGCATCGGCCAATCAGAAACACGATAGATCTTCTATGATATCGGCTGCGGATATTTACCGAAGGCTCCAGACCATTATATATAGACTCCAGTTCTTCGTGCGGAAGGAAATTAAAGGCGATAATGGAAACTCCACGAACTCACGAACTGTCTCCCCTTGCAGTTGACAGTTCACATATGGATACAGTTTTTCTCAGTATTCCGAAGGGTTCTTCGTGGTTGATATTTTTGGTGAGAATTTTTCAACTTCCGAAAACAAGATATGGATTCATGAAATTTCAGTGGCTTTACAATTCACGAACTGAATAAAAAGAAACTAGAGTTAAGTCAAATAGAAGTTTTACGTAAAATTTCGATTTTTAAATCGGTAAAAATGGAAAATATAATGATGCACACGGAATTACTGAGTATTTTGCAAAAAAGCTGGTCTTATTTCACAGATAAAAGAAGATCACTTTTGACAATACAGACGAAAGAACAGTTTGAAATATGAAAAGAAAAGATCACTGTTGACACTACAGACTGAGAACATTTTGAAATATAAAAAAAAAGATCACTATTGACAATACAGACTAAGGGCATTTTGAAATATGAAAAAAAAGACCACTATTGACCATACAGACTGACTAAAGGGTATTTTTTTAAACATGAAAAAAACACTGTTGACAATACAAACTAAATGCCATTTTGAAATATAAAAAAAAATAATCGAAGTTCAGTAGAAAAAAATAATAGAAAAAAAAGATCAAGTTTTGCGGAAGCGACAAAAAACGTTTAGTCCGACGACACATTTTTCAAAGCAAGAACAATGGAATTTGTTACGTCTGACCGAGACTAAGTGGTTTTATTTATTCATGTCTTTTTTTTTCTGTTTGAAAAAATAAATGTGTTATCCTTTATTTCGGCGAAGCAATAAAACGCAGGAAGTTTAAGTAGCGGATTATTATTTAGACACTTTGTTGATGTGCTTGCTGATTTCTTTTCTCTATAAGGTTTTTCTCCTTACACAATTATTGAGCGATTATAAATTGACCGTACTAATATATAAATATATATATATATATATATATATATATATATATATATATATATATATATATATATATATATATTTGAATATTTTGTCACACAGCATGTGACTTTTTATACGAAGAAATATGAAGCCCAAAAATCGTTTGATATCTTAAAGAATCTAGTGGCCAAAGTCGCCTGTATATCATTCATTTTAAAAGGAAGGCTCAGGCTCTCTCTCTCTCTCTCTCTCTCTCTCTCTCTCTCTCTCTCTCTCAACCACGATTCCCCATTAACTTTTAGATAAGATCTACTAACAATACCGCAGTGAGACATCGGAAGGAGAGAGAGAGAGAGAGAGAGAGAGAGAGAGAGAGACTTCCCATCAACTTTTAAATAAGAAGATCTACTCACAATACAGTGAGACATCGGAAGGAAAAGAGAGAGAGAGAGAGAGAGAGAAAGAGAGAACGTGCTTCGCCAACCGGAGCAGAACTGCCGATAAGCAGAACATATTATCCCAGAATTGCATGATCTCGTTTATTCGCGCGCAATCACGCAAGCACAAGCCAAAAAAACACTTACAGACTGATAACGTCGTAAAGAGAAAGCGATAAAATAATAAAAAAAAAAGACACAGCAAGGGAGAGAGAGAGAGAGAGAGAGAGAGAGAGAGAGAGAGAGAGAGAGAGTTTAGGAAGTCTTCATTGCGCAATTGTCTCCATTCCATGCTTGGGAGGGGGGGAGGGTGGGGAAAGGGGGTAAGACACACAACAAAGACGCGGATGATTTAGAAGGAAAAGCGACAGTTGATGAGGATATCTCTTTGCGTGCATTTTATGTTGCGTGGATGGCTCGGGCGTGCAAGCGCGAGTGGTGACGATGAGTGCGTTTGGGCGTGGTTCCTTCAAGCGAGGTCTTCACAAAGTGGCTCAAGATATTTTATGTCTATATCTAAATTATTTGTTTATTTCCGTATAAGTCTCCTTTGATAAAAAAATGTTCTAAATTGGTGAGCAATTTTGATGTCTAATGTTATGTCTAGATTTCATATATATATATATATATATATATATATATATATATATATATATATATATATATATATATATATATATATATATATATATTATATATATATTCATCGTCTGCAAAAGATGTACTTATAGTCTGCTTCTTGTATATATATCAGAGAAATTGGAAATATATATAAATAACAACAAAAACAAGTAAATATTACGTCTAGATTTCATATATATATATTCATCGTCTGCAAAAAAGATGTACTGATAGTCAGCTGCAGTTATATATATATATATATATATATATATATATATATATATATATATATATATATATATATATATATATATATATATATATATATATATATATATATATATATATATATATATATATATATATATATAAGTACAACAATAAAAATAAAGCAAGTGTTATGTCTAGATTTCATATACATTCATCGTATCAGAAAGCTGTATCGATAATCTGCTTGTGTTTTGTAGTTCACAGAAATTGGAAATATATATATAAAAAAACAAAGACACAAAGAACAATAAAACAAATTCTCGACTTTTGACTACGCTTTCAGAATAGGCAATTTTATTTTTATTTAATGAGGTTATACTATTCACTCTCCAAATTTTCTTAAGAGTTGTGATGCTTCTATGTACATTTTCTTATTCTTTTAATGAAGGTGAGTCAAGAATGATCGCAAAATAATGACGATGAAAAATAAGCGAATGAATAAAATACAAAGAAAATAAATAAAATTCTTGCGGTCACTCTGATTGATTCATTGAAAACAGATTCTTGATTTGAACGTAAGGTCTTTCTAGATTCCCAACCGACCTGAATTAGAATGACTCCCAGTAATCTCTTGTGCTTTGAAGCGCGTTGGATGCAAATCCCCAAGTCTTAGACAAAGGATTTTGGAAGACAAAAGTTTCTTTGTCAAGCGATTTTTTTTTTTTTTTAGTTTTGCCATTCTCTACTCAAATACGTCTTTTGACAGAGCGTTGTCTGAGCGGAATCATACTGGCTACTTCTGAAACGGTTGTTAGCCTTGAACTGAATTCAGAATGAATTTGCTTTAGTGCAATTATTTTTAATCATAAATTTTTCGGTAACAGGTCCACTGGTTCCTTAGGTAGCCCGAAAATATTATGTTACTTAGTTCGTTCTTGCATTCCCTTTCTTGATACATACCGATTCTGGTTTATAAAGTTATTCATATTCGTAATTCTGTTATTCATATTCATATTCAAAATTCTTATTCGTATTATTCATAATCATATTCATAACAATCTTATTCATATTATTCATACTCATATTCAAAATTCGTGTTCATATTATTCATGATCACATTCATAATTCTCTTATTCATATTATTCATACTCACGTTCAAATCTCTTATTCATTTTATTCATAATCATAATTTTCTTATTCATATTCATATTCATAATTCTCTTATTCATATTATTCAAACTCACGTTCATAATTCTCTTATTCATATTATTCATACTCACGTTCATAATTCTCCTATTCATATTACATACTGTACATACCCATATTCATAATTCTCTTATTCATATTATTCATATTCATAATTTTCTTATGTTACTCATATTCATATTCATAATTCTCTTATTCAAATTATTCATATTCAAAATTGTCTTATTTATGCTATTCATACTCATATTCATAATTCTTTTCTTCATGTCATTCATACTCATATTCACAATGCTCTTATTTATATTATTCATATTCATAATTCTCTTATTCATATTATTCGTATTCATAATTCTCTTACTCATATTATTCACATTCATATTTCCCTTGTCCATATTACATTCATACTCATATTCATACTTCTCTTATTCACATCATTCATATTCATATTCATAACTCTGCAACTCTGCCACTCCGAAAAGACTGGTAAGACCAGTCGAGGAGTCTTCGATTGACCAAATGGTCTTTTGCAGTCGTCGTATTTCTCCAACAAAAGGAGGCTGCCCAACTTCCGAAACTTTTCCATTTTAGGGGGGGGGCGGTGGGGGGAAGCTCCCGGGAGCGTTTTGCCCGGGACCAAAGCGTTGGGTACGCGTTTGTGTCTTCGTACACTGACACGCTCACGCGCCTGCGCGCACACACGCACGCACATACATACATACATATGTACAGTTGCTGATGAGAGGAGTCTCTGTAGGTATATGAAATGATTGATGTTGTGGAATATTTATGTATATTGTATGCTTGTATGTATGTATTATATGTACGTATGTAGGTGTGTGTGTGTATATATATATATATATATATATATATATATATATATATATATATATATATATATATATATATATATACATATATATATATATATATATATATATATATATATATATACATACATATATATGTGTGTGGTTTTATTGGCAATCATGAACATATATCTTCAATACGTATGCTTAAACATAATAAGACCGAAATCAGATGAAACAAAAAAAAAAATTGTAAAAAAACTAACACTCACCCGCTAAAGTTTTGACATTCCTACTAATTCTCGAGTCGAGGAAATCCTTAGGACTCCCCGAAACCCAAAAAGTTGCGAGTCCTTTCCGAGTTTGAAATTGTGAGGACATTTTTAATGAGGCCGTTTGCATTCCACGAAGATTAACTTCTCAAGCTCGTCGAGGCCGTAGTAATATACTCTTTTATTTTTTGGATCATGTCAAGAACAGCGAACCCAATGATCCCCTTGTAAAGAATGGCCATAACTCTTTCCGGTCCGAACTCCAATTCCACATGAGGGCTAGTACTATACTAAACACGGCGAAACAGTGATTCATCTACACTGTTTCGCCGTGTTTAGTACTAGCCCCTGGGGGTCAAATGTATTTCGCCTTGTTTAGCACTAGCCCCTGGGGGGTCATATGTATTTCGCCTTGTTTAATACTAGCCCCTGGGGATCAAATGTCTGGTACCGGAGCGTTCATGTCTAAAACAGCGAACTCGATTATTCCCGCGAACCCAATAATCTTGTAAGGAATAGCGAACCCTGCAGCGAGTGGGTTCGCTAATCTTGACATGATCCCATTTTTTCTTCAAGGGGACAGAAACGTCAACACCGCACAACATTCGTGTAGCGAAAAATATTGATAACATGTTATATCTCTGTCTACCCAAAAGAACCTGAAAAAAAAAAAAAGGAATTATGCAAGCCTACACAAGCCCAATCATAGCTACATACAGCCACCAGAGCAGGTGAGTGTCAATAAATAACAATCAATAGCCATAAACATCAGAAGAACAAAGGATATTGCGAAACGACATAAACAGAAGCAAAATATAACAAATAACAAGGGGCAATGAAAGAGAAAATAAAGAACGAGAGATTAAAATGAAGATATCTGTACGCTTCGAAATTCGGAATGTCACCATCTAATGTAATTGTAAGATTTCTGCATTACACGGCTGTAACGACTTGTAATGCCACGCTGTGCACTCTTTGTAATCAGGTTACAAAGATGCATAACATTAAAAGTTCGTTGCCTTTTGTAATTCTAGCGTAACGTAAAATTATTACGTATTTGCCAAAGGACTAGTCTTTAAGACATTAAGGCTTTGATTAATGTATCATGAATCACTACTGTACGCTACGTAACAATATTTCATACTGTGCAATACTTATTAAGCGAATGAGCAGAAGATGGAATAATAATAATAATAATAATAATAATAATAATAATAATAATAATAATAATAATAATAATAATGAAGATTATTATTATTATTATTATTATTATTATTATTATTATTATTATTGTCGGTCCACATGTACGTAGAGCATATTGGGGTTAACAATATTCTTGCTCTGCAATACTTATTAAGCAAATGAGAAAGATGGAATAATAATAATAATAATAATAATAATAATAATAATAATAATAATAATAATACCATTACTATTATTATCATTCCTGAGAATACAATGATTAACTATACAATATAAATTAAAATCCCACAATAAAAATCAAAGGTAACGAAAGAATGGACAGAGAGAGAGAGAGAGAGAGAGAGAGAGAGAGAGAGAGAGAGAGAGAGAGAGAGAGAGAAATGGGGGTAAGGGAGTGTTGGGGGAGGTCTCTGGGAGGGGAGGGGGAGGGGTGCCACACACACAGAGGAGACCCTTTCATGAGCGGGCCATATTAACACGAAACGCAAAGGGGGAACGTTTAGCTCTAAGCGCCCAAATTGCTTGAATATTGCACGGGACTCCTGCTTACGAGAACGGATTTGCGCTTCCAGCTTACACTGTTTTTTTATTGTTACTTTTTTTGTTTATTCTTTATTATTATTATTTCTTTTTACTATTATTACTTCGACGAAGTTACGTGTTGCTGTGTTGCATAAGCCGTGTCGTCGTGCTTGCTAAAGACCTGTTAATGCTGCTTTCGCAGTTCTGAAGGATTTGGAGTTAATGAGAACAGCCCGTGCACGAACTCGCGTGCAAGCGCAAACGCGCGTGCACGCGCGCGCACGTGAGGAAGGGCGTTAACCCAGAAAGTGCTTTGGTCAGCATCTCGTTTCCCCATTTCCTCCGGCCATGTTGTCATTTTCAGACGTCTCACACGTCCCAGTGATTTGCCACCTCACCTCACAAGCACAAGCACGCAAGCACACGCACACACTCACACAAATACGCACATGCACACACACAAATATATATATGTAATAAACGTATACACATACGAATTCGCCAGCTGACCACCTATCAGTCTACTTATGTCCATTATTCGACGCGGGGAGAATTGAGAAAGAATCCATTTAATCTTAATGGACTTCCTCCTCCTCCTCCTCCTCCTCCTCTTCCTCCTCTTCCTCCTCCTCCTCCTCCTCCCAAAACACGCAGGAAGTTGTCACAAGGCGGGCGAGAGGCGGACTCCATTCCCCCCCGCCCACCTTTAAATCCTACCGGATCGGCTAATTCACGGTTGGAATATCTAATTAACCTGAGAGCTTTTAAGAGGAGAGAGAGAGAGAGAGAGAGAGAGAGAGAGAGAGAGAGAGAGAGAGAGAGAGAGACTTTTCCTTGATTGATTGTCATGGTTTTGTGCCTTAATTTAACGCATTAGCTTTCCAGCCCAGGATTGATTTATGGTAAGCTTTTTCTTGAAGCGCGTGCTGCAAAAGGCTGTGGGAGTGTTTGGGGTTTTGTGGTTGTGCGTGTGTGTGGGTGTGGGTGTGGGTGTAGGTGTAGGTGTAGGTGTAGTGTATATATATATATATATATATATATATATATATATATATATATATATATATATATATAAATATATATATTTATATATATATGTATGTGTGTGTATACATATATATAATATATACATACATATATACATACACATAAAACGCTAGTCTTTCAATACCCACCGAAAGCGTGAAAACTCTAATGGAGCAGAGAGAGAGAAAGAAAAAAGGGTTTCCCCAAAACTGTACTTTTGTCATTACCTTTATATTCAGATAACCGGCCTTTGCAACGAGGCTTGTCGGGGGGGGAAAAAAAGGAGACATTTTCTATTTTTTCCCTCCCCGTCTTTTTTCCCAACTGACATTACGGCTCTTTCTGAATGTTTTCGGATAGGAAGCTTCCTTTCGCCGTGGTTTTTATTTTTTTTATTTTTTTCGGTGGGAATAATAGAACTGTCGTGTATATTTTGGTCATTTTGAATAATCCTTTTCGTGTTTTCTGTCTTTTATTCATTTTTTTTTTTAATTTCAAGTCAATGGCCCCTGTGGGATTGTTCCATACGAATAGGGCTCATCTTCTGAGTAATAATAATAATAATAATAATAATAATAATAATAATAATAATAATAATAATAATAATAATATTCTTTGGAAGCTTGAATTTTAAGTCAATGGCCCCTGCGGGCTTCTTCCATACGAATAGGGTTCATCTCCTGAATAATAATAATAATAATAATAATAATAATAATAATAATAATAATAATAATAATAATAATAATATTTTGCTGGCCAAACATGACTTTTCTGAGGTCATTCACAGTTAACATCTGACGCAACTAAAGCTATTTGAGCAAAAATATGGCTTCTGAAATCATTATCAGACACAATTATGACCTACCAGCAGTCCAAAACTGCCGGGATATGACCGTTCTGAAGTCACAAACAGCCGAAATATGACCTGTCTGAAGCCATTACTGAAAAAAAATATGACCTGCCTGAAATCATTACCGGCCAAAATGTGACTTATCTAAAATACCCTCGGCATTTTTAAGGCAATTTGACGTAACCCTAAGCATTTTTCGGCTCCGAATGACCTTACTTTTTCTCGGTTGTGACATGACCCTTATAAAATGTTTTTTGCAATGAAAAGGAAGGTTGAAATGTCTATTGTGATAAAATCAATTGCTGTTCAGATGGTTCTATGGCGTCCATGAAATTTTTAAATAACTGTGATTAGAAAAATATCAGGTTATATATTTAGATTAATCTATGAAATTTACGAGTTTTTTTAGAAAAATATCAGGTTATATATTTAGATTAATCTATGAAATTTACGAAAGTTTTTTTTAAAAACCACTGATTTTCTTTTTGGTACTTTTCAGCCCTCAATTAAGGATTTTTGTACGGTCCTGATACCAGTCACTCTTCTTCTTCTATGTTCCCCTTGAAGAAGCTCACCAATGCTGTCATAAATACTCAACCTGTCATTTCGAACCCAAGGCCGGATAAAAGCGGAGGGCTGGAAGCGCGGCGTTAACGACCCTGCTTTTAAACTACCATCGTCGCGCGCTGTTTACCTCTCTAATTCTTTACAGAAACCACCTTTCGCCCCGCGTTCGTTTCTTCAGCCTAAGTAAATATTTTTGGAACCTATCTGTATTCAGCGCGTGACGTCTCAAAAAGCTAGTCTTCTAAAACCCCTCCCTTAAACCCCTTAAGTCTCTCTCACCCCCTAAATCCATCACTCACACCCCCCTCAACCCAAGACCCGCCACTTCTGCCGGTCCAGTAAAAGCTATTTCCCGCTATTTTCCAAATATCTAAAACGTTTACCGTAAAATGCATTCTTCGCTTGGAAAAAATAAAAAAAAAGGTTTCTCATCCCGAATTTCTGAGCGATCATTAACCTCGCCACGGAGAAATGATATACTCAACGGTGTTAAAAAAATTGATATATTTGATGGTGCAAAAAGAGAGACGCAGCAGACGCCATCTTTCCACTCTCCTTTTCGAATATTTTTCCTCATCCGGCTTCCAAAAAAAAAAAAAAAAAAAAAAACTAAAAGAACATAAATTTTCTGGCCGAGGAATTCCTCCGTCATTGTCGTATATCACTGGGATGGCGGGACAGCCAGCATCCTTGTTATACATCATTACACATCATTGCAATGACGTGCCAGGGGGTTTTGGAAGAAACTTGCCCCCGGGAGCAACACCCCCCCACAAAAAAAAAATAAAACAAAAAATTAAAAAAAGTCGATTTTTCGGTCTTGATACCATATATCAATTTCTCATGGGGTCATATATATCTCAGACCCGGCGTTTATGGCGAGTGGCTGGCGTTCATACCGCGTCCTTATAAATCGTGTTCCCGACATGTTGTATACATTTTGCTTGGGCGCAAGTGGTGTGTAGTGAGGTGAGGCCGTGCTTGGTACGAGGTTATGTTACGGTCCGCTTGATTAATCTCCTTGAATGGGTAAACAGTGTGATTTAAATATATATATATATATATATATATATATATATATATATATATATATATATATATATATACATATGTATCATTTCAGACATGTGCCTAAATTCACAATGTCCGTGTTATATAAAGGTAAGAATTTTACTAAAGCATCTCGTAACCTTTTAAGCATACTGTGCACTTGTCAAGACATTATCAATATTTCTATATCTGACCGGCTCTCTCTCTCTCTCTCTCTCTCTCTCTCTCTCTCTCTCTCTCTCTCTCTCTGTGTGTGTGTAGCCAGACTGCACGCATGCTATGAGACATGCGCCCAAATCTCTGTATGGTAATTAACAGGAACCGAAGCAACGAAGGTGATATCTGGCAATTCAGAAAAAAAAAAAAAAAAAAAAAAAAAAAAAAAACAGAAGGAAGGTCGCGTTCTCTTATCAACTCGCTCGCGTTCTTTCAAAGTCACCTTTATTTACTGATGGTCCGATAATTAGAAAAGACTCTTCTTTCTGTATTTCCCTGTACTTCCTCTTACTTCTTCCTAATGAACACCATAATATTCTTTCGAAGCTTGAAATTCAAGTCAGTGGCCCCTTCGGTGGGCTTGTTCCATATGAATAGGTTTCATCTTCTGAATAATAATAATAATAATAATAATAATAATAATAATAATAATAATAATAATAATAATAATAATAATAATAATAATGTTTCTTTCTTTTGAACACCATAATATTTTTTGGGAGCTTGAATTTCAAGTCAATGGCCCCTTTGGTGGGCTTGTTCCATATGAATAGCTTTCATCTTGTGAATAATAATAATAATAATAATAATAATAATAATAATAATAATAATAATAATAATAATAATAATAATAATAATAATACTTCTTTCTAATGAACACCATAATATTTTTTGGAAGCTTGAATTTCAAGGCGGTGGTGGCCCCTTTGGTGGGCTCGTTCCATAGGAACAGGTTTAATCTTCTGAATGAATAATAATAATAATAATAATAATAATAATAATAATAATAATAATAATAATAATAATATTTTTGAAGCTTGAATTTCAAGTCAGTGGCCCTTTAAGGCTCAATATGAATAGGTATCATCTTCTGAATAATAATAATAATAATAATAATAATAATAATAATAATAATAATAATAATAATAATACAGACCTCTTTGGAACATTGACTGAATCCGATAGAGACGGTTCATAGAGTAAAAGAAATTCTACGGAATATTTAAGAAATTCTATAGAATATATAGGAGTCCTTCTACGCACGAACAAAATGGCCCGATTGAAACACATAGATAGAAATCACGTCTCAGATTGGTGGGACATTTTCAATCATCATAAAACAAAGGTTTTTTTTATGGACTGAGGTCAAAGGTCAAGATCGTAAAATGATTGTGGGGTCGATATTGAGAATGAATGCTGTTTTATATCAGTGAATGAATGTCTAAATGGTGATTTTGTTTTAGGTATCGTTTGAATTTAGTGGGTAATGCAAAAAAGAAAAAAAAAAATTATATTTTAACTATGGGCTCCTATTGTGCAGATAAACAGTTTTGAGATAATTCGTTTCCAAGAAATTTAAACAAATCATAAAATCATACATGCAAATGTATAACATTCCCCTTTTATATACTGATTCGAATTCAAATATGTATACATACAATATACATATACATATATATACAGTATATTTATACAGTATATATAAATATATATAATATATATAAACATATATATGTATGCATAAATATCCATATATATATATATATATATATATATATATATATATATATATATATGGATGTATGTATGTATGTATGTATGTATGTATGTATGTATGTATATGTGTATATGCTGAATGCATATTTGATGGCCCCTACAAAAAAAAAAAAAATTTAAAAACTGTAAATCTAACCCAAAAAAAGATATAAATTGGTTACAGAAATAAGTGTCTTTTCAGAACATACAAAAAATATACATACATATCTATAAATATGTATATATATATATATATATATATATATATATATATATATATATATATATATATATATATATATATATATATATTAGCATTTCCTTCACGACAAAGCGTTACAATTCGATCCACATGAATAAGAGAGAACTGGCCCGGGACCCACGAATTCCCCGGTGTAACATCAAGAAAGAACAATATTACACCTCACTTTTCCCTCGTCACAGCTTCGTTCAATAAATACGAAATAAATCATACTAAGAAGCATTTTCATATTCACGACTATTATATCGATGGTCAGCCTTAAGAAAGGTCGACTAGTCGATTTGTCGATAATTCCTTTGTGAAAAAAAAGATAATGTTCTATAGTCACGTTAGTGTATCTCTTTTTAGCCCGGTGGCACAGATCACCTAATCAATCAAGTATTGTGGTGATTGACCAGGAATTTGGTCACAGTGGCTCGTCTGCCTGACTCAGGTTACAATATATATATATATATATATATATATATATATATATATATATATATATATATATATATATATATATATATATATATATATATATATATATATATATATATATACCTCCCAACTCAGGTAGATAATCATAAGCTCGAAATGATGATAATCTCTCTCTCTTCTCTCTCTCTCTCTCTCTCTCTCTCT
>NC_089770.1:5648500-5656000 GCF_040412425.1 Macrobrachium rosenbergii | reverse complement strand
CCCAACGAATTCGTATAAATCAACATCGCAGTCTCACGAATTCGTATGAATTAACATAGCAGCCCCCACGAATTCGTAACGAATTAACATCGCAGCCCCTAACGAATTCGTATAAATCAACATCGCAGCCCCCTTCGTATAAATTAACATCGCAGCCCCCACGAATTCGTATAAATTAACATCTCAGCCTCCACGAACTCGTATAAATCAACATCGCAGCCCGGACGAATTCGTACAAATTAACAAATTCGTATAAATTAACATCGCAGCCCCATAAATTAACATCTCGAAATTCGTATAAATAACATCACATCAGCCCCCAAATGAACAAATTGGTATAAATCAACATCGCAGCCCCTTCGTGTAACTTAACATCGCAGCCCCCCATGAATTCGTATAAATTAACATCTCAACCTCCACATCACAGCCTCACGAATTCGTATGAATCAACATCGCAGAAACATCGCAGCCCTCACTAATTCGTATACGTATATCAACATCACAGCCCGGACGAATTCGTACAAATTAACAAATTCGTATAAATCAACACCGCAGCCTCACGAATTCCTATACATAAAATCGCAGCACCCCACCACGAATCCGTACAAATTAACATCGCAGCGGCCCCCAACCACCACCAAGAATTCATGCGCATTAAGAAACCGATTTCTTCGTACCCAGAAAAAAAAACTGCGACGGAAAGAGACGTTATTATCATCCCTCCTTTATGAAAGGGCCTCAGGATTCATAACACCCGCACGGGCGAACGATAATCGCCGGGAACGAGATGGATAACGAAGGTAGATAACGAGGAAGGGTGATAACAAGGACGTTTTCAGGGATAATTGTCGAAGGAGTCCTATCCGCACAATATCGCCTTCGAGTAAAAAAAAAAGGGGGGGTGGGGAGAATCCAATTAAGATATGCTAATTGCTAATTATCTTCGAGACAAATGGCACATGGATGATGGTGAACTTTCTTGACGTGCAGCACAGATGTTCAAAGGTTCGGAGATTTTTTTGTTGTTTTTATTGTTTTTATATACGTTTTAAGCATTATTATTATTATTATTATTATTATTATTATTATTATTATTATTATTATTATTAGATGTTCACTGAGGGAAGGTTTTCAAAGGTTCGGAGATTTTTTTTTGGCTTTTTTTAATATAAATGTTTTAGGCATTGTTATTATTATTATTATTATTATTATTATTATTATTATTATTATTATTATTATTATTATTATTATTATTATCAAAAAGAAATTAACTAAAAAAATGTGGAATAAAAATAATTGCTTAAAAATTTTAATGTATGGGTAATGATGCTCTCATGAAGATATCTTTCCGCAAAAAAAAAAAACAAATGATATGAACTTTATATATATATATATATATATATATATATATATATATATATATATATATATATATATATTATACAGATATATGTATATATATACATATATATATATACATAAACACAAATACAGCTGTATGTGACAAACCATACGAAACAAGTATTAAAAACCAATACAAGAATGATCACCTGAAGAAAAAATCTTCCTCGGACCCAACGACAACATCTCCAATAACTGCATCGCGAAGTACTTGACAACAACAAGACAGAAACAACCTTTCAAAAGACAGAATAAAAATACCGGACGCTCCAATGATCACAAGTAATTATTACAAGAAAAATCTACCGCGTATTAATGACTACAAGGCAAAAAAAAAAAAAAAAAAAGTCGTACTTTCCTTATTGCCGGAATTTAATGCAGGCAATTAGCCACGACCCACAGGTCGTTAAGGGGGTCATTAGTGGTTTGAATAGGTCATGCAAATGTGACTTAATGATGAATTGCTTGATACATCGCGGTCGCTAATGAGACGCGTTTCTCCGTATATCATCGCGGGGGTTTAAATGTTTGATCCGAGGGTCCAGCAGCTTTTATCGTCCTGGATTTTGGATGGACGGTGGCAGTCTGTTCGAGAGTATAAGTATATGTGTGTCTGTGTGAATACTTGCATACACACGCGTGTGTATGTGTATGTATATATGTATATGTACATGTATATGTGTATATATATATATATATATAATGTATGATATATATATACATATATGTGTATATATATAAAGTATGATGTATATATACATATATATGTATATCTGTATATTATATACATATAATATATGTATATACATATTACATATATACATATATACATATGATTCCAATCATAAACTGCTATATCACCTACATTTTCTAATTTTTATATCTATATTCTTTTATAAACTCTGGAACTATCATCCAAATTTAACCTGACGAGCAAAGCATTTCGGTACCACAATGTCACTCATATTTTACCAATATAAATATATATTTTTGTATTAAATCTGTACGGGCGCATAAAACCAAAAAGAAACATTTCAATATCTAAACGATCATCTCTCTCTCTCTCTCTCTCTCTCTCTCTCTCTCTCTCTCTCTCTCTCTCTCTCTCTCTCTCTCTCTCTCGATACTCTTGTGTTGCTTCATGTTCGTGAATATTCATTAACTAAACCGATCGAAGCTCACGACTTTCATTTTGGGTATTTCCTGTTACTTTCTGTTACTTCTTTCGAATGAACGCCGTAATAATGTTTTCTCTGGAGGCCTGAATCTCCAAGTCAACGGCCCCTGTGGTGGGCTTGTTCCATATGGATAGGGTTCATCTTCTGAATAATAATAATAATAATAATAATAATAATAATAATAATAATAATAATAATAATAATCTGATAAGTCAATAATAATAATTCATCTTCTGAATAATAATAATAATAATAATAATAATAATAATAATAATAATAATAATAATTCTTTCGAATGACCTCCATAATACTCCTTGGAAGTTTGAATTCCAAGTCAGAGGCCTCTGTGGTGGGCTTGTTCCATATGGATAGGGTTCATCTTCTGAATAATAATAATAAAAATAATAATAATAATAATAATAATAATAATAATAATAATAATAATCAAAGTAATATGTAAATATTTACCAGTAAACAAATTATACACAAGAATCTTGTGTGTTTCTCTTTCAATAATAATAATAATAATAATAATAATAATAATAATAATAATAATAATAATAATAATAATAATAATAATAATAATAATAGTTCTTTCGAATTACCTCCATAATATTCCTTGGAAGCTTGAATTTCAAGTCAGTGGCCCCTGTGGTGGGCTTGTTCCATATGAATTGGGTACATATTCTGAATAATAATAATAATAATAATAATAATAATAATAATAATAATAATAATAATAATAATAATAATAAAAAAATACTCTTACTTACCCTTTAATAAATATTCTTCTCACAGATCCTATATGAATACCTTTTCCGGACTTAAATCAGAAATATCGGCTATGATGTTTATCTACGTTACATAAGATCGTAAATCCATTACATTTAACTTGATGAATATCTTTTGTTTCAATATTTTTTTTTAATTATGGGTATTGACACTTATTGCACAGTATAAAACATGAAAAACTTTTCTTTATTTAAAAAAAAATATACAAGAATATTTCGCTTACGATATTATTTTGATATTGCACCACAGCAATGAATTCCATTTTGCAATATGAAGAAAAATTATTACCAAACATATTCCAAAAAAAAAAAAAATATTACCAAACATATTCCAATCTATTCTTGCCAAAGGCTACTTGACTTTCAGCTCATTATCCACTGCAAATATTTTTCCCTGATTATTTACTCCGCATTTTATCACATTTTCTTCTTTTAAGAACAGAATAGAATATAGAACTTCGACCAAAGGCCAAGCGGTGGGACCGATAAGGCCATTCAGCGCTGAAACGGAAATTGACAGTAAGAAGTTTTGAAAGGTGTAACAGGAGGAAAGCCTCGCAGTTGCACTATGAAACAATTATTAGAGGGGGTGGAAAGTCAGAAGGGAGAACGGGAATATGAACGGAGGGACAGTAAAATGAATGAAAGAGGGTTGCAGCTAGGGGTCTAAGGGGACGCCGCAAAGAACTTCAAGTTATAACTCATCTGAAGGTTGCTTGCGTTTCAGTCTTCTGTTCCATTTACTCATTGGAAAGACTGCTTGCAGATTCGCTCGTGAGTGACTTTTCTATTTACTCCCCGAATGTGCAAGCACAAGCATGCTTGCGTATTTGTTGCTCATTTTTCATGCTCTCCTTATCGCCCCGGAATGTGCAAGCACTTGAGTACTTTCTCCTTGTTTGCTTGTTTCCTTGTTCTGTTTATTGTCGGAATGCATGAGGCGTGCGCATGTGTGCTTGCTTGCTTGCTTGTACCTTTCGTTTACTTCGTTTACTCCCTGATTGCAAAAGCACCTAAATACTTCTGCGTACTCATTTGCGCCTGCATGTATAAAGCGCACGGAGAAGTGTGCTTGCATGCACCTTTCCCTCCGCTATTTACTTCCTGAATGCGAAAGCACTTGTATACTTGTCTAATTGCTTGTGCGTTTCTTTTGTTCTATTGATACCATGCAAATGAAGCGTGAGTGTGCGTGTGCTTGCGTATAGCGTATTTCCTTAAAAACAATTCCTACGATTTTCCATTTGTTCCCTGACTGTCCCAACGCACGCCTGCTTGCATGCAATTGCGTGCGCATCTCTCCAATTGCATTCAATCCCCGAATGCCAAAGCACATGTGTGTGCTGGATGGAATAGCTGCTTGCTTGCTTGCTTGCGCGTCTCTGTTGCCCCTTGTTTATCTCCCCCCCCGCCGTCTATCCTTCTTCTATTGACAACCTCGAATGCGGAAACGCAGGCGCGCCTGCTTGTGTATTTGCTCGCGCGCCCACCGTGCCCTCCTCCGCTCGCGAGAGCAAATCCTCAAAGGGTGGTGGTCTAAGAAGATTCCCCGCCTAATCTAGTCTTCGTCAGACCCCTCCAAATATTTGCTTTTCATTATTGCCGGCAAACACCGGCGCGCCCATTGATTCGCTGCCGGACTCAAAAGGACCTGGAGAGTGTATTTTCTTCTCTTTCTGCCACCTATTAGAGCTCTTATGGCTTTTACGCGGGCGGGATGAGGTTGGTGGAGGGGGAGGGGGAGGGGGGGAGGCGGCAGGGGTGAAGGAAGAACCCCGAGGAGGAGGAGGGGGGGAGGAGGAAGAGGAGGAGGAGGAGGGAGAGGCACCCGAATGGCCTCCTTTCCCCGTGCAACAGGTAAAACTGCCTCTGCTGCGCTGTTTCTTATTCAACAAGTCGCAGAAGAAGAAGGAGAAGAAGAAGAAGAAGATGAAAACATCTCCGCCTCTATCTTTTCTCGTGCTGTTGTTGTTCTGTTGTTGCTGTTGTTGTTGGTTTGGTATTTCTCATACACTTTCCCCCAACATTCCCCTCTCTCTCTCTCTCTCTCTCTCTCTCTCTCTCTCTCTCTCTCTCTCGTAGTTGATGGGTTTCCTGGCTTTTTCTTTTTAAATCTAATAAGAGATTATGAAGGGGTCTCTCTCTCTCTTTCCCTTTTTTTTCTTTTATCCTGAGAGATTATGTAGAAGGGTGACTCTCTCTCTCTCTCTCTCTCTCTCTCTCTCTCTCTCTCTCTCTCTCTCTCTCTCTCTCTCTCGTAGTTGATGTGGTTTTTCTGGCTATTTTCTTTTATCCTAATGAGAGATTATGTAGAAGGCTTATTCTCTCTCTCTCTCTCTCTCTCTCTCTCTCTCTCTCTCTCTCTCTCTCTCTCTCTCTCTCTCTCTCTGAATTTGATGTGGTTTTTCCGGCTTTCTTCTTTTAAAATAGCTTTCCTATGTAGATGAAGTTATTAGTGTTTTAAATCTAATAAAGAGAAATCTAGAAGACTCAATCGGTAGATTAAGCAAGCGCTGACTTCTTAACATATTTATTCATTCTCCTTGCCTAGATTATTCTGACTGATTTACCTATCTAACCTTCCTAAATATCCAGTAACCCATTAAAAAAATTTCCGCATTAAAAATACTCACAGTAGCACGAGTCTTGATATGGAAAAAAAATCCACAGTTACGTATGGGCACAAATATATTTATAAATAAATCTCTGCAGGTTCCCGAAAGCTCTCCGTAGAGATTTATCTTTAAATATTTGTGCCCATACATAACCGTGGATTTGTTTCTGCATTTTTCTGCATTGCTGCTATTTTGGTCATTTAATCCATGACGGTTGGAATCTCTGGTAACAAAGCATCCTTCCACGTGCTTTGTATTGTCTTCTTACATTTCATCCGCGTCTATTATTATTATTATTATTATTATTATTATTATTATTATTATTATTATTATTATTATTATTATTATTATTCAAAAGATGACCCCTATTCATATGGAACAAGCCCACCGAATGGGCCATTGATTTGAAATTCAAGCTCCCAAAGAATATGGTGTTCACCGGAAAGAAGTGTTATTATTATTATTATTATTATTATTATTATTATTATTATTATTATTATTATTATTATTATTATTATTATTATTCAGAAGATGAAACCTATTCACATGGAACAAGCCTACCAATAATAATAATAATAATAATGAACTTTCTAAGTAGATCTTTGACCGGCCGTTGCCCCCTTGGAATGAATATAAAAAGAGGAATTTTAGACCAAATTATATTTTTCTCCCGATTATTTTCAGTATTCGTTCTATTCTACAAATGATTTACGTTCCTCTTCGCGTAACATCAAGTCGTATGTGATGCAGAGATATTTATCATTTTATTCCAGTTTGAAAACATTTGATATTTTACATTAATCAATAAGAAAAAAAAGGACACTCGACAAAATTCCATTTCTCTCTGATTATTTCCAAAGTTCATTCTGTTCTGGAAACGAATCGTGTTGCAATATTTAATCACATACGCGATGCGGAGATATTCATCATTTTATGCCGGTCTGGAAACTGTTGATTATTTTACATTAATCAACGACAAACAAACATGAAGTGATAACCAGTTGAAATTTCTAGCCACTATTTTTACAATATTATGGAAAGATTAAAAAAAATTCAGTTGAAATTTCTAGCCACTATTTTTACAATATTATGGAAAGATTAAAAAAAAATCAGTTGAAATTTCTAGCCACAATTTTTACAATATTATGGAAAGATAAAAAAAATCTTTCCGGCTACAAAACGCAAAAATCAAAAGAAATAAGAAAACACTGCATATGACCCCTGCATGCGAAGCTATTTAGGCTAAACTGTTTTTAAGTTTTCATAAACACCAAATTGGTGACGGATACGAACAAAGACCTGTCATTCCTTGAGGCTATGAAAACGAAGCAAAAGTGACAGATTGGCAGTTGGCAGCAATCATGCAAGATGCAAGATGCTACGTCAATCAATACAGAAAAGGAACTTGACGCGTCAATGGAAATATGAGGTTTTAATGTGACGATAAAGCGGGTGAACATGACGGGAATGACCGTGTTCATTTTAAAATTGCGCGTCCGTTTACATACTGAATAC
>NC_089770.1:5638500-5643500 GCF_040412425.1 Macrobrachium rosenbergii | reverse complement strand
ATGACAGTCTTTAGAATTAATGCGCACATATATCAAGCAACCTGAAGCATTTTTAAAATAAAATCCAAAAAACTTGAACTCAAATAAATATGAAAATAAATATTTGTACATGAGATGCAGGCAAGTGTGTACACAAAGATATACATAAACAAATATTATACATATATATATATATATATATATATATATATATATATATATATATATTATATATATATATATATATATATTATATATATGTATATATATATATATGTATATATATATATATATATATATATATATATATATATATATATATATATATATATATATCTATATATATATATATTATATATATATATATAATATATTTATATATATATATATATATATATGTATATATATATATCTATATATATATACATACGTTTATATATATATATATATATATGAATATACAAATACCTATATATATATATATATATATATATATATATATATATATATATATATATATATATATATATATATATATATATATACACATATAAACATAAAAGCTTGAATAAAATCCCACGCACGGTTCCATTTATTCATTCAGGGAGGAAGGAAGGAGGCGAATGAAAACGAACTGAGCATAAAATGTTCATGTATATGTAGCGAAGCAGAGATTGCAAGATTGCCAGGGCCTTCCAAAGCCAGCAATATCGTAAAACGTAAAGGGGGGGTGGGAGGGGGGCAGGGCAGGGTGCAGAGAAGGCAGGGTGTTGGGGAGTGGGGAGGAAAGAATCCTCTAATTCCCTAAAAAGAACTACGAAAACATCAAAACGCGAGAGGGAAATGTGGGGGAGAAAAAATAAAAAGAGTCCCTAAATTCAGTCGTTCTAATGGCGCAAATTGATGTAATCTCGGGGAAATTTCCCCGACTCAAAGAAGAGATTTTAAGTCGTTTCTCGGAGGGAGCGACGCCCCACTTATGTCCCCGGCCAGGGGAAAAAAAGACGGGGGGAAAAAGATGGGGACACGGAGAAAGAAATATATAAATGAATAAAACCACCGAGGTATTACTCTGTGCTTTTTCAAATGCTCTCTCTCTCTCTCTCTCTCTCTCTCTCTCTCTCTCTCATTTTATTTTTGCAGCACGTGTGTGCATTGTCATGAGTTTTAAATGCTTTTCTTTTTTCCTAGTGATTTAATATTACTCTATTTAAAATAGGAAGTACAGGAAGTATAAAATACTCTCTTTTCTATTTTAAATGCTTTTCTCAGTGATTTATTATTACACTTTATTGGGTGGCATACCAAAAACAACGTATGAAATGTATCACTGAATAAATCTTATCGGATAAGCAAAGCCTTTTAAAATATTCTATAACAACTGTTGTACACGGTTGTACCTGCGTGTTATTTTTTCATATGCCTCAAGCAAGCAAAAGATTGGAACGCTGAGGGAGAAATAAAAATGAATAAATAGTGCAGATTTATGATTTTTTTCAATATAATTTATTATAACATTTGTATAATCTATGATTTTGTTTTGGACTTGTTTTATTCCTTGTTTTATTACATCAAATGTCTACATTACGACAGCCCGTAATTTGGTCGCATATGTCCTTTAAATGCCTTTTTAATTTTTTTTTAGTTCCATAGAACAGATCAATTGGGTTATATATTGCAGTGCAGTGGTTCTTAATCTGGGGGCGCGGGGGGCGTCTGCAATTTCCATGGGAGGCGCGAGCCCTATGGAAAATGTTAAAATTCTCTCATTATATTCGTTATTCTCTTAACGAGAGTGAGGAACTAATACTAAGAAGTTGATAAAGAAAAAAAAAGGCAAACGTATCGCCTTATAACGTTAGTTTCTTATAGTCTATTACTCTAGTTGGACTCTTTGTGCTTACCATGTTTTGTAATTATTTACCTCCCTACCTATCCTTTGAAACCCCCTTCTCTTTCTCTTTTTTTTTATTTTCCTTTAAATCTGGGAAGGAATTTTACTCACAGATGCAAGGGGGGCGTGGAGGCAAGGACCAACTCTTAGAGGGGGCGTGGTCATAAAAACGTTAAGAACGACTGTTCTAGTGTCTGATCGCTATTTTCATAAAACAAATGTAGTTGCTTTTAATTCTTCTGTTGTTGGAACCCTATTTTCTAACAGCAAATTTAAGAACAACTGCTAGATGTAACTTTGACCTCCTAATTTCTTCCAACATACATATTGCATTATCACTTTTTACAACACATGTATAAGCTTTCATTCTTCTATTGTTTAAACCCTATTTTCTAAAAAAAATGTAATTTTGACCTCCAATTTTCTTCTATCAGATTTAATACATTATCACTTTTTTTCTTAAGATTTTTGGGGCTCTATACCTTCGTACACCACACATTTTGGATTATGGCTGGTTGCTTTGACTCCATATTTTACAAAAAAAAAAAAAACATATGGCAATAATTGTTCCTTTCTTTGAGGCCCAAATTTCTTACTGCAAATGTATAGACTGCAAATAGTCGTCTTCTGACTTAGTGTTTTCTTGTTAAAGCTCAATAAGAATTTTGTTCCCGACTCCAGAAGTATTCATAGACTCAGAATAGGTGTCGAGAGAGAGAGAGAGAGAGAGAGAAAGAGAGAGAGAGAGAGAGAGAGAGAGAGAGAGAGAGAGAGAGAGAGAGAGAGAGAGAGAGAGAGGAGAATATGTGCTGCAGACTTCAGCAATATATATATATATATATATATATATATATATATATATATATATATATATATATATATATATATATATATATATATACCCGTACACGAGGAGTCAGACGAACAGAGGCAAAGACAGACAGAGACAGACAAAGACAGACAAACAAAGACAAAGGCAGGCAGGCAAGCAGGCAAACCGATAGATTGACCAACAACTTTTGTTTAAAGACAACCTTTAAATCTCTGAGTCTTGAAGCAAAGACAAAACAAAAAAGGAGACAGTGAGACGCCAACCAGGCTGTCTCCGCTTCTCTCTCTCTCTCTCTCTCTCTCTCTCATTCCAGGAATGAGCCATGTGACTTCTCCGTTAAACCTTTGGTCATCAATTGTCCTAAGCAGCGATGGTAAGAAAATATATATATATATATATATATATATATATATATATATATATATATATATATATATATATATATATATATATATATATATATAATATAAACATAAGACATCATATTATATATTAATAATAATATAAAGAAAATATTCAATGACGTCATCCTTTCCTTTAATGGTCTGGATAATTCACCGGAAATTAATTACGTATTTCCTATCTTAGAGTTCCATATTATGGTAAACAGAATAGCGGAAAAAAAAGATGGTGATATGGTATTAACTTACATTTTTTCTCTCTCTTTCTCTCTCTCTCTCTCTCTCTCTAGGTAGAGGGATAAAAGGGGTTAACACAGCACAAACTCCTTTCTCTCTCTCTTGTTCGGTTAAGGAATAAAAGGGGTAACACTGCATAAGTCCCCGCCCCTCTCTCTCTCTCTCTCTCTCTCTCTCTCTCTCTTTGGTAAAGGAATTAAAGGGGTACCACAGCATATATCCCCCCCTCTCTCTCTTTCTCTCTCTCGGTAAAGGAATAAAAGGGTTAACACAGCACGAACACTCTCTCTCTCTCTCTCTCTCTCTCTCTCTTGTAGTAAAGGGATGAAAGGGGTAACACAGCATAAATTCCCTCTCTCTCTCTCTCTCTCTCTCTCTGTAAAGGGATAAAAGAGTTAACACAGCATAAACTCTCTCTTCTAGCAAAGGGATGAAAGGGGTAACACAGCATAGGCTCCCTTCTCTCTCTCTCTCTCTCTCTCTCTCTCTCTCTAATCCCGAATATCCTGCAGCAGAAGTTTCCTCAGCCCCACCGATCATGGTTTGCAAAACCGGGCGGTGATTAGCGGAGGAATTTACATGAAGGCATCAAAAACGGCGACATCCAGGTGTCAGGACGCTTCGTGAATACCACTTTTAATTTTTTTTTTTATTTATTCAGTCACTTCTAATCCAGGAATTCATTACTCATCTGGGAGCCTGCTTTATTAGTTGTATATATCTATTTGGATACAATCCTCGGGTTTTATGCCCTGACACGCGCGCGCGGGCGTGTGTGTGTGTATGTTTTTTTTATGTCAGGACATTCACCCGTTTAGCTTTACATCCGCCATCGCAGGCTTGTGTGTTTTTTTTTTTTTTTTTTTGCCTGTTTTTCTCTGAGTCTGTGAATCAGGCATGTGATTATCGCTTATTTTGTATATGAGCAACGCATTGTAAGCAAATTATGCTTGACTTATTTATTTTATCTTTAAACATGACACTGTGTTTAATATTCAAAGTACATACATAAACATACATAAACTATATATATATATATATATATATATATATATATAATATATAATTATATATATATAAAATGTAACATTTTTACAGTCTTACATACCTATTGCCTCATGAAAGATATACTTATGAATAAAAATCACAGTTGATAATAATAATAAGTCTTAATAATAATAATAATAATAATAATAATAACAACAGAATTAGCAGTAATGTGGAAATATAATTACAATATACTAATGAATAATAATAATAATACAAAACAGCCAATAATAATAAGCGGAATAGTAACAACAGAATTAGCAGCCTGAAATATAATTACAATCTGCCAACCTTCCGAGTAAATACAAACTAATTATTAACCAGCTGGACACCAGCGCCATCTCTAACTCTGCAAAAAAACATTTATTTTTTTTCATCTCGACCACGCCTCTCTCTCTCTCTCTCTCTCTAGGGGATGACCTCTCTCTGGTCTCTCTCTGCTCAAATTTCAGTTTGCAAAGTTTGCAAAAGATTCAGTTGAATATTCATGGAATAGTTTTTTTTTTCCAGGGGAAGTAGGCCTCAGTTGTCCAGACTTCTAAATGCTGTTATTTTATTTTTCACTAGTGGATTTTTTGCCTTGATTTTATAGCCTATGTAACAAGTCATA
>NC_089770.1:5621000-5628500 GCF_040412425.1 Macrobrachium rosenbergii | reverse complement strand
AGAGAAGAGGCAACGAGTTGAGAATGAAATCCAAACACGGATGAGTCATGATTTTCATTGTGATGCGATGAGTCTCCGTAATGAGGGACTGTGTGGCCTGTGAGGAGGAAAGGGAGAGAGATGGAGGAGGAGGAGGAAAGGGAGAGAGATGGAGGAGGAGGAGGAGGAGGAGGAGAGAGGAGGAGGAGGAGGAAAGGGAGACAGATGGAGGAGGAGGAGGAGGAGGAGGAGGAGGAGGAGGAGGAGGAGGAGGAGGAGGAGGAGGAGGAGGAGGAGGAGGAGGAGGAGGAAAGGGAGAGAGATGGAGGAGGAGGAGGAGGGGAGGAAAGGGAGAGAGATGGAGGAGGAGGAGGAGGAGGAAAGGGAGAGAGATGGAGGAGGAGGAGTAGGAGGAAAGGGAGAGATGGAGGAGGAAAGTGGGAGACATGGAGGAGGAAAGTGGGAGACATGGAGGAGGAAAGTGAGAGACATGGAGGAGGAAAGTGAGAGACATTGAGGAGGAAAGGGGGAGACATGGAGGAGGAAAGTGAGAGACATGGAGGAGGAAAGTGGGAGACATGGAGGAGGAAAGTGAGAGACATGGAGGAGGAAAGTGAGAGACATTGAGGAGGAAAGGGGGAGACATGGAGGAGGAAAGTGAGAGACATGGAGGAGGAAAGTGGGAGACATGGAGGAGGAAAGTGAGAGACATGGAGGAGGAAAGTGAGAGACATGGAGGAGGAAAGGGGGAGACATGGAGGAGGAAAGGGGGAGACAAGGAGGAGGAAAGGGGAGACATGGAGGAGGCAAGGGGGAGACATGGAGGAGAAAAGGGAGAGATGAGGGAGGAAAGTGAGAGACATGGAGGAGGAAAGGCAGAGAGATGGAGGAGGAAAGGAGGAAAGGGAAAAATGGAGGAGGAGGAGGAGGAATGAGGCTGGTGATTGGATGAGAGGATGGCAGCTGGGAAGAACTGCTAAATGGGAGAAAAGTGAACAAATGGGAAGAGGAATAGATAAAAAAAAATGGTAGGTAAAGAGAATGAGAGAGATGGAAGAATGAGATGTGTGATTGAAAAAAAATGAAGAGAATGAGAGAGATGGAAGAATGAGATGTGTGATTGAAAAAAAATGGAGAGAATAAGAGAGATGTAAGAATGAGATGGGTGATTGTAAGAAAAATGGATTAAGATGGGCCGGAAAAAAAATAATAATAATAATTTAAGGAATAAGAATAGAGAATTGGAAATATTGGAAATAATAAACGGAGAGAGATCAGTGCTTCAAATATACGATAAAAAAGAACAAGAAATGGGAGATGAGATAAATAAAAATATAAAGGAGAATGGAGAATGAAGACAGGAGAGGTGAATATGAAGAACAACAGACGAAGGAGAATGAACGGTAAGAATAAATGGAGAAACGGAAGAGTAAGGCCAATGGATGGAAGGCGAGATGATTAAATGGAAGGAAACGGGAAACAAAATGAGAATGAAAGTAGGGAGAAAAGTAGAGTAAGAAGAATGAGAACAGTAAAGTGAAACTGGAAAGAAGAATGGACGTAAGGAAAAAGAGAGAGGAAAAAGGATAAAGGGGTGAACTATAAACGGAAGGGAGTTGCAACAAAGGAGGGGAGAAAATAACTAGAAATAGCAAATGGAAGAGAGAAATATATATATATATATATATATATATATATATATATATATATATATATATATATATATATATATATATATATATATGTATGTGTGTGTGTGTGTGTGTGTGTGTGTGTGTGTGTGTGTGTGAATGTGAGAAAGAAACGAGTTTGAGAGCAAAAAGAAGAGTGAGAAGGGAAAGAAGGGAGAATGGGAGATAAGAGGAATGGCAAGAAACGAGAGAAATAAGAGGAAAGTGTAACTGGAAGATAAAATGGACGAAAGCAGGTTGCAACATACAGAGATAATGAGAGATAATGAATAAGGAACGGTGTGATTGAGAATACAACCCACAGGCAGATACAGAGGTTTAAAAGGCAAATTAAATAAATGAGGGAAAGCTAAAATAATGTAGATATTAATAATTAAACATTCCTGTTTCAAGGAAGATTCAGGTCCGGTACGGGAGAGGAAGACCTTTAAGGTTTAAAACCCAAGAGACGAAAAGACATCTGAATATTCGCCACGAGACCAAACTAAAAAACTAAAAAAACTAAAAAAAAAAATGCAAGAGGGATAAACAAAAATTAAAAAAAAGAAGATATAAAGATCCCAAAACCTCTTGAAGAATGAGAAGAGGAAAGGATAACAGAAAGAATAAGAAGAACAGGAGAAGGAAAGACAAACCAGTAAAAAAAAAATAATACAAAAAGGGATAAATAAAAATTTAAAAAATAAGATAAACGATCTCAAAACATCTTGAAGAATGAAAAATATAAAGATAATACAAAGAAGAAGAATAAGAAGGAAAGTAAATAAACTAAAAGATTTGTAAAATGGATAAACAAAAAAAAAAAAAAAGATAAAAGATCCCAAAACCTCTTGAAGAATGAGAAGAGAAAGAGATAACGGAAAGAAAAAGATGAAGAAGAGGAAGAAAAGAGAATGAAAGGCAAACCAATCTAAAAAAGAAATTATGCAAAAAACGATAAATAAAAATAAAACAAAGATAAAACTTCCTGAAGAAGAATAAATAAAGAAGGAATGGCAAATCAAACAAACAAACAAAAAAATGCAAAAAGCATAAACAAAAAAAAAAACAAAAAAAATTTAAAAGAAGATAACAGATCCCAAATTCCTCTTGAAGAATGAAAAAGAAAAAAAACATAATAGAAAGAGGCAGAAGAAGAAGAAGAAGAAGAAGAAGAAGAAGAAGAAGAAGAAGAAGAAGACGAGAAGGAGAGTCAAGAGAAAGAAACCCATTGTCTTTCTTCATCATTTGCATAATTATGAGACTCTTGGCAAGAGCATTCAATGGCGGTTCATTACCATAAAAGGCCCAAAACAAAAACAAATAAAAAAATATCCTGAAAAATGCAGCAGGATATTTTTCGAATTCCCTGATTCTGGAAGAGAGATAACCACACAGAGAGAGAGAGAGAGAGAGAGAGAGAGAGAGAGAGAGCTCGAAGTTCTTCCGTAAATTCTTTCATTTAGAAAATATGATGATAAGGGAAGCTGGAATTTAGAGATGCACATGGAAATGAAGGAATAAAAACAAAGGAAAATCGAGAGGAAAAGATTTTTTTTTTCCGTTTCTCGGTTTTGGAGAAGACGTGAACACGAACATTTTATGATGTGGAAAGAAATAAGGTTTCGGGAACGAAAATCGAAAGCAGGAGGGGATCTGAATATATTCCTTTGTTTATTTATTCAAATCATTTATTTACTAATCTACTTACTTATTGAGAGAGAGAGAGAGAGAGAGAGAGAGAGAGAGAGAGAGAGAGAGATGTAATTACGCTTTTGGCAAGGTTCTAGGGATCAAACCACGCACCTTTCAAATGCGAGTCCTATGCTCCATCAAGGAACAAGGACGCCCACATACAGACACACGCCCTCTCTCTCTCTCTCTCTCTCTCTCTCTCTCTCTATATATATATATATATATATATATATATTCATTCTCTCTCTCTCTCTCTCTCTCTCTCTCTCTCTCTCTCTCTCTCTCTCTCTCTCTCTCTTTCTCTCTCTCTCTCTCTCTATATATATATATATATATATATATATATATATATATATATATATATATATATATATATATATATATAATTAGTTTTTCGATAAGTGAAAACCAGTGATTAACACAAGAGAGAGAGAGAGAGAGAGAGAGAGAGAGAGAGAGATAGTTTAAGCACACGAGAGGACGATCAGTTGACTGATGTAAGTTATCTGGCGTCGCCTACGAGTGTAACACACGCTGACCTTCGACATGAAGTGTGTTTTAATAGCAGAGATGATAATGACTCCCTTATGGTGTGATGAACTCAGGGCCTTTGTTAATGAAGTAATTTTCCTTCATGAAAAATAATTGCAAAAGTTTAAAAAAAAAAAAGTCAGCTACCCAGAGCACCAGGGGTGATTAATATAAGACTCGCGTCTTGAAATTTCAACGATAATGACCGTGATACGAATTTTACATATGTGGACGAGACAGAATACATGAATCGGAGAAGAAATAAATACCATGAACTGATCGTAGAAGGAAGTAAGGTTCATTAAATATTCACTGAGGCACTGGACATTAAAACCAAAATTACTAGCTCTCACTGTTGGTATTTCACAAAATTGCAAGCTGACTTGAGCAAACTAGGTTTTTGTTAATATTTTACATTGGTCTGGCAAAAAAAAAAAAATACAACATGAAGTGGTTTGGTAAAAACATTATATCAGTCTTTCTACTGAACTATTGTTCAAAGGTTCACAAAACTGCAAGATCTGACTTAAGCATACTAATTTTCTCTTAGCATTTAACATTGGTCTGGCAAAAAATTATGTCAATCTTTCTGCTGAACTACTGTGCAAAGGTTCACAAAATTGCAAGATCTGACTTAAGCATACTAATTTTCTCTTAGCATTTGACAGTGGTCTGGTAAAAAAAAAAAAATACAGCAGTCTTTCTGCTGAACTGCGAGTGCTCTCATAGTTTCTAATATTGGCCAATAGATGGCCTCAATGCGGCCTTTTTTGGCAAAAATTATTGGAACCGTCTCTAAAAGCCCGGCGTGGTTGCTGAGGCGATGCAGAGTATAAGAAATTGGTTTAAACTAGTTTTTGGGTGTATCTTTCTTAAACATCTTGGTAACTGAAAAGATATTATTATTATTATTATTATTATTATTATTATTATTATTATTATTATTATTATTATTATTATTATTATTATTATTATTATTCAGAAGATGAAACCTATTCACATAGAACAAGCCCACCAAAGGGGCCACTGACTTGAAATTCAAGCTTCCAAAGAATAATATGGAGTTCATTAGGAAGAATTAAAAGGAAGTAAAGTGAAATACAGAAAGAAGAGATACGACTTATCAAAAAAGAAAAAAAATATATTAATGAATAGATAAACAGATAAAAAAAAGCATTAAAATGCAAGAAGAAAAGTATTAGCGTAGTAATGCACCGCATTTTCGCTTGAACTTCTGAACATAAACGAGCTAACACCCATTTGGAAAAAAGTATAGGTTTTAAATTGATCCTAGGACGTACTGATAGGATTAGAGAGCCTAAAAGAAGCAATGGTGCGAAGGGAACTCGCAAAACGTTGGCATTTCCTTCGCAGGCAGGAACCGACTCGCTTTAAAACCACCAGCAAGCAAATCGATACTCCCTTCCAATACATTAAGTGATCCCTAATCCCTCAGCATCGGCTTCGAGTAATGCCAGAACTTATCGGATACCAAATTGCTTTCACGTGGTTTACCTTCAAGTGCCTCGCCTCCGTGAATTTTGCTTTCAAGCGTTTTTGCCTGCAATGTTTTTTTTTCTCTCTCTCTCGAGCGCTTTTCGTTGGAATGCTTTAACTACCAGCTCTCTTGCTTTGCTCTAATTACTTATGATTAGGGTCTGCTTGCTTGCTTGCTTGCAACATCTCTGACTATCGGATTATAAATATATATATATATATATATATATATATATATATATATATATATATATATATATATATATATATATATATATATATATATATATATATATATATATATATATATATATATATATATATATGTGTGTGTGTGTGTGTGTGTATATATGTATATATACATATATATATGTATATATATACATATATATACACACATATATATACATACAGACACACATATATATAAATATATACTGTACATATATATACATACATGTATATATGTAATATATACATACATACATATATACGTACCTACTTGAGAGTCTTATGGCTGCACGCGCTTCTGCGCGAATCACTGCAAACCACCAGATTTAAAAATAACAGCAAGTCAGCAGATGAAAGAACTTTTCCACTTAACACGAATATCGTGGAAGGAAGACACGGAACGGAGGGCGACGCAAGAAATATGAATCAAAGTAACGACTTGGACGTAAGCAAAGAGAATTGCTCTTGGTAAACGAGATGCAGAAGGGAATGCAAGCGTCGATTGTATATGAATTTAAAAAATCTGAAAGTGGATAAATGAATGTATTAATTTGTGACTGAATGTAATGTGTTCATATATCAATACAGTATATCAATTTGTGACTGGATATATTAATATGTTACCATATTAATATATTAATTTTTGACTGAATCTATTGATATATTAATATATCAATTTGTGACTGAATACATTAATATGTTAATATATTCATATATTAATTTGTCACTGAATATATTAAAATGAATATATCAATTTTGATACATTCATTCCTCCCGTTACACCTTTCACACCTTTTCGCTTTCAATTTCCCTATCAGCGCTGAATGACCTCGTGGAGCCCAGTGTTTGGCCTTTGTCCTAATTTTTTATTTATTCCATTGCATGGTAATGTGAAAAATTAGTAGATCAAGGATATGATTTATTAAATAAATGGATAATCAGATGGGGAAAAATTTTATGCAAATTAAAAAAATTTTATGAATACTGAATTGAACTGAATGTAGAATTTTGGCCAAAGGCCAAGCACTGGGACCTATGAGGTCATTCGGCGCGGAAACGGAAATTGACAGTAAAAGGTTTGAAAGGTGTAACAAGAGGAAAACCTCAAAGCAGTTGCACTATGAATCAATTGTTAGGAGAGGGTTGAGGAAAGGAAGATGGAGGAAAGAGAATATGAAAGGAGGTGCAGTAAAAGCAATGAAAGGTGTTGCAGCTAGGGGCCGAAGGCACGCTGCAAAGAACCTTAAGTAATGCCTGCAGTGCACCGCATGACGTGCACAGACGGCGCTACCCCACCCACCTACGGGGAAAAATTATATAAACGGCGAAAGTAGCAACAGAATGGTAAGAAAATTAAGAGATTATCGGACATCAGACAACTATTTAAACAATCCATTATCTAATCTCTCAGGAAAACGTTCATTTCATCACAAACCTTGATAGAAAAAAAAATTGGCTCAAGAAAAAGGACACCGAAAAAGCTTTTCGGAGATTAAACAAAATATATAAATAAAAAGAGAAAGTTCTAATCTCAGCTGAGTCTAGCTGCGAAAGGTACTCAACTTTTCCACTTTTCTTAATCCGGAGTAGAATGAGGTGCTTCCAGGCGCTGCCGAGTGCCGCTGCATGATTTGGGACGCAGGAGAGAGAGAGAGAGAGAGACACATATAGAGATATATATATATATATATATATATATATATATATATATATATATATATATATATATATATATATATATATATATACTTTGTCATGAAAATTAATGTTTGTATGTTTGTCCCTATAGAAATCGAACCGCTTGGCAGACCAGACAAAATTTGGCACGTGGCCCCTATCTCACCCAAGGAAGGTTTATAAATCAAAATCAAATTCCTTCTCCGTGACAGACATACAA
>NC_089770.1:5606000-5618500 GCF_040412425.1 Macrobrachium rosenbergii | reverse complement strand
AATAGTTAGTGACAGCAGCTTGTGATGTGGCTCTTAACGAGAACCTGATTTAATTTCAGATCTCGAACACAATAATCATTTTTTCCTCAATTTTAGACAATTTTTTTTTTTTTTTTAGATTGAGCGGGTGGGTGCGGAGGGGAGGAGGGTTGGGGAGGGAATAATCATTTTCCCCTCAATTTTAGACAATTTTTTTTTCACAGAGCAGGTGGATGAGGGGGGAGGGTAGTGGGGGGAGGGGGGTTTTTCATTTTTGTTGCCAGAACTAAGTTAATTGACGCAATTTCGGGACAAATATGAGGCCCTAATGATATTATTCCGGTTGTCAAAAAAAAAAAAATGGTTGGTTGACGAATACATCCAGCATGGTGATAAGCTTCATGAGAAATAGGATAATGAACTCTCTCTCTCTCTCTCTCTCTCTCTCTCTCTCTCTCTCTCTCTCTCTCTCTCTCTCTCTCTCTTAAGTGACTTTCGTTTTATTAGAATAAAAATTTTTTTGTCGTTTCATGGATGTCAATCTTCCATCTTCAAGCAATACTCTCTCTCTCTCTCTCTCTCTCTCTCTCTCTCTCTCTCTCTCTCTCTCTCTCTCTCTCTTCGTAATACACGGCCCCCATGATGTGATGGGGAAGGAAAGAATGAAGGAATGGAGGAGCAATAGATGGGAAATGGATGGGGAATGGATGGGGAATGGATGGGGGTCACTGAAGCTATGGATGCCCCATTGAAAAGGTGGCCAGGAAAACAAGCCCCAGAAAAAAAACCCCATTTCATAATGGTCAAACAACCCCAGGAAAAAAATCCCATTTCATAAAGGTAAAACAACCCCAGAAAACCCCATTTCATAAATGTAAAACAACCCCAGAGAAAAACTCCTTTTTCATAAAAGTAAAACAACCCCAGAGAAAAACCCCAATTCCATAAAGGTAAAACAACTCCAGAAAACCCCCATTTCATAAAGGTAAAACAACCCCAGAGAAAAACCTCCATTTCTTAAAGGAGAACCAACCCCAAAAAATCCCATTTCATAAAGGTAAAACAACCCCAGAAAACCCCATTTCATAAATGTAAAACAACCCCAGAGAAAAACTCCTATTTCATAAAAGTAAAACAACCCCAGAGAAAAACCCCAATTCCATAAAGGTAAAACAACTCCAGAAAACTCCCATTTCATAAAGGTAAAACAACCCCCAGAGAAAAACCTCCATTTCTTAAAGGCAAAACAACCCCAAAAAACTCCCATTTCATAAAGGTAAAACAACCCCAGAGAAAAACCTCCATTTCTTAAAGGTAAAACAACCCCAAAAACCCCCATTTCATAAAGGTAAAACAACCCCAGAGAAAAACCTCCATTTCTTAAAGGAAAACCAACCCCAAAAAACTCCCATTTCATAAAGGTAAAACAACCCCAGAGAAAAAAAGCCAATTTCATAAAGGTAAAACAACCTCATAGAACAACCCCTCAAAAAAACATTTCATAAATGTAAAAAAAACCTCATAGAAAAACCCCCATTTCATAAAGGTAAAACAACCCCAGAAAAAAAAACATTCCATAAAGATGAAACAACCCCAGAAAAAAAAACCATTAAACCCCCCAAAAAAATTTCATAAAGATAAAACAACCCCACAGAAAAACCCCCATTCCACAAAGATAAAACAACCCCAGAAAAAAAACCCCAAACCTCATTAAATTACGAACTGGAAAGAAAGGAGGGGTAGGGGGGGAAAAGCGACTCTGCAAAACTCGGTTTGCCAGTGGGCGGAGAGAATGATGACACCGCCCCCCCCACCCCATCTCCCCCCTCCCCTTAAACTGATCAAGCTCTCTCTCTCTCTCTCTCTCTCTCTCTCTCTCTCTCTCTCTCTCTCTCTCTCTATGAAGCGATTATTGGCAATATTGGATCGGACCCGATGGACGGATTGTTTTCTGTTCCCGAGGGGAAACAAATTGAAGCGACATTTTGCCGCCTCTCCGCCAATATATAGCGGCGCCGGTGTCATTAAATATGGAAATTTATACATGGGAGATAATTCCCCCGCGCGGATGTCTCTAATGGAGAAAATATTTGTTTATTTTGTCGGCGCGCGCGCGCGCGTATATTCGAAGGCCGACGGACGCTCATGCTGTTGGCGTTTGCGAGCGGCGTTCGGAATACGCCGCCACGAGAGTGCGTATGCATGTATGTATTTATATGTATGTGTGTATGTGTTTATGTATGTGCATATGTATATAAGTGTGTATATGTATATACTGATGTATGTATATACAAGTATCTATCTATGTATGATGTATTTGTATGTATAAGTATGTATATACACACGTATGCCAGTACTTATGTAGTATGTTATATATATATATATATATATATATGTATGTATATGTCCTTCTGCATTATATTATCCGTATTAATACATTATGCGACGCCAGTTTTAACGACCATAAACCAATCAATGTTAATGCATAAACCTGCATTTGTTTTCAGTTTGTTCTTTGAGTATTTATGCCTTAGCAGTTCAATTCTGGGCTCTCATTCGTCAGGTCCGTGGTTCGAGACTCCTACCGTCCCAAGTCAGCCCAGGTGTGAATGGATACTAGCTACAGCTATAGAATACAAGCAAAGGGTACGAGGCTTGCAACCTCATCTCTAAATACTCAGAGAAAACTAGAAGGTATATAACCCTTTTGCTGCCATCTTTGCAAAAAAAGGGAAAATGATGAAAAAAGAAAAAATATATAGAAATCTATATGTATATAAGATATATCTAAATATGTTTGAGGAGATTGAAAGCACAAATTCAGCTCTGCTTCGCTTGTATTACAATTAGCATCGGTTATCAAAAGTGATGTTTAACTGAATGATTTGAGGCACCTTTTAAAATTCAAAAGATCATATATACTATATATATACATATATTATATATATGTATATATATATCAAATATAAGGAGCCCATAAAAACGCCCAAATATGGAAAATAAAGGCTACATTTCAGAGACCAAATTCTCCCTCTCCTCAGGCAAATCGCGAACGAGAAAAAGTTACAGAAAAGCGGCATTTACACCAGAAGGTCAATAGGTCAGCCGTGACGTCACTCCAGTTCATGATTACTCTTTAATAATCTTCTTAACAATAGCTGGTTGGAGGAAGACTTTATCTATGCAGATACAGACATATACATAGATATACGTATGTGTATACATACTCACGTATGCATGCCTGTGTATCACAAACGAATTTATATATCTCAGTCCAGCGACTTTCCGCGGCCCAGATCTCCCACGTCCCACCCTCTGTTCGTGTGTCACATTACAAATTCATAAAACAACAAAAACCTCTGTGTTGCTCTCTCGCCATGTTGACTGCGGATGAAATGCTGCCATGATTTGTTTTCGTCAGGGACTCTCTCTCTCTCTCTCTCTCTCTCTCTCTCTCTCTCTCTCTCTCTCTCTCTCTCTCTCTCTCTCTCTCCTCTTCCAAACTGGGTGACACACATATGGTAAAGTGCAGGTATACACAGAGATATTATATATCTGTATATGATAATATATATATATATATATATATATAAAGACGCAATCCACGAGGGCAAGAGGAACAATGGAGTACTGCAAGGCCTTTCGACTTCTTGTCCTTTACTTAGCTAAATAAAGGACACGAAGTCGAAAGGCCTTGCAGTACTCCATTGTTTCTCTTTCCTTCGAGGTTGTCTTTATATTTATATTCATCACGTTCCGTATTTTCGTGATTCAGTTATACACACACACACACACACACACACACACACACACACACACACACACACACACACATATATATATATATATATATATATATATATATATATATATATATATATATATATATATATATATATATATATATATATATACACACACACACATCGTCACCGGGGTCTAAGCGATGTCAGGCAGGGCAGTGATCGAGGCTATTCCTACCCCAACGCCAAATCAAAGTCCTTCAAAAAGTAGGCATCGTACTTACCCCATATAAAAATGAGAAAAAGCACGTTAAAACGAATAATATATATATATATAATATATATATATATACGTCGTGAGTGATCGTATTCATTTAAGACATAATACATACCTTGCAATACAATCGGGCAGTATTCGTGTGAAATAAGATACGAACTTATTCTATAAAAATCCCAACCATTATACAGTATAATATATCTGTCGTAGTGTATATTAAAGCAATTACAATTATCCGAGAGAACAAAAACATACACTAGTTTCATCTCGCACCATCGAGGTGAAGGCAATTCCATTAAGGTAATATTTAATTTCCCTCTCTCTCTCTCTCTCTCTCTCTCTCTCTCTCTCTCTCTCTCTCTCTCTCTCTCTCTTTGTAAATGAACCCGGAAGATTAACACTGGATTAGCTTCCCTCGTTTGTCATACATTCACGTATGAAACATATATCAGCTGCGACCTGTTTTCCGTTTGAACTTTATCTCCAAGCTCTCTCTCTCTCTCTCTCTCTCTCTCTCTCTCTCTCTCTCTCTCTCTCTCTCTCTCTCTCTCTCATAATTTGCTACCAATCTACTAAATACTTATATCTTCCTTTATTTCTTATGAAACAAAAGTCTCTCTCTCTCTCTCTTTCATATTTTGCTACCAATCTACTATATACTTATATCTCCCTTTATTTCTTATGAAACAAAAGTCTCTCTCTGTCTGCCTGTCTCTCTCTCTCTCTCTCTCTCTCTCTCTCTCTCTCTCTCTCTCTCTCTCTCTCTCTCTCATATTTTGCTACCAATCTACTAAATACTTATATCTCCCTTTATTTCTTATGAAACAAAAGTCTCTCTCTCTCTCTCTCTCTCTCTCTCTCTCTCTCTCTCTCTCTCTCTCTCTCTCTCTTTCTTTCTCTCTCTCTCTCTCTCTCTCTCTCTCTCGCCGACCCCGGATTCTTTCATTTGCATTTTCAAAGTAATTCTGTTGCACTGATTCGCATTCTGATTAAAACGAATTAAATGAAAGCGCTTTGCCTCCCTCCCGTAATCCCCAGGGCAGGATGAAATAGCAGAGGTCACATTCATCAGCGTAATGAGTGCGTGATGAAATGAGAGACAAGGAGATGATGATGATGATGATGATGATAGTTATGGGAATGAACGGGAATCGTACAGGTGTCGTTCCTGGTCTCTGGTCCCCGCGTTACCTCTTCAAAGGCTGTGGAGGACATAAATGGCGTCTTTATCTAATTAGTCTTCCGGGTTTGTTTTGACCTGTCTTGTTCCAGTGTCTTTATATATATATATATATATATATATATATATATATATATATATATATATATATATATATATATATATATATATATATATATATATGAATGTTGAAATCAACTTGATCTAAATCTCGAGTGGTTCAATCTGTCGGTGTGTGTAAGTGTATGTATGTATGTATGTATGTATGTATGTATATATATAGGTCTTCCTTCACCGCACACAGTTATCCACGCACAACCCATTCCCGTTTTATATATTCCACTTTTACATATTCCTTCAATCCTTATTTTGCTCATCGTCTCATAATCCTTAAACCGAACGATATTCTATCACGACAAAACCTGCCCACCATCTGCAGTCCATTCACTTGGTATTTTTGTCAACTGGAATTTATTGCACAATTCGGATCGATTATCATTCGAGGCAGCTTAAAACTCACGTAATGTTTACACGCAACACATAATAACAAAAAAAAAAAAAAAAAAAAAGTAGACGCGAGTTTGCACGGCATATTTCTCATTTTCATTTACCAGTCGGTGTCAGTTTGTGATAGTTTTCACATTCTCGTAAATTTTACATTTTTGCTTCATTTTTTTTTTTTTGAGGGGTGGGAAGAGGGGAGAGAGTTTGTACCCTAAAGCGGCGGCATATTCATATTCTCTCTCTCTCTCTCTCTCTCTCTCTCTCTCTCTCTCTCTCTCTCTCATGTTTTGCTACCAGTGTACAAAATACTTCTATCTCCCTGTATCTCTTTTACAACAATCTCTCTCTCTCTCTCTCATGTTCGGCTCCCAGTATACAAATTACCACCATTTCGCGTTATCTCTTATAAAACACAAAAATCTCTCTCCCTCTCTCTCTTTCTCTCTCTGTCTGCCTGTCTCTCTCTCTCTCTCTCTCTCATGTTTTGCTACCAAAGTACAAAATACTTCTATTTCCATGTATTTCTTATAAAATCTCTCTCTCTCTCTCTCTCTCTCTCTCTCTCTCTCTCTCTCTCTCTCTCTCATGTTTTGCTACCAATGTACAAAATACTTCCTATCTCCCTGTATCTCTTATAAAACAATATCTCCAGGTCCTCTCTCTCTCTCTCTCTCTCTCTCTCTCTCTCTCTCTCTCTCTCTCTTCTCTCTCTCTCCCCTTTCTCATAACTGCCGTAAATATTTTCATTTTATCTCTCTCTGTTTCTTTTCGCTTTCTATGCGTATCCACCAGTCAATCTCTCTCTGTTATTAGGGACATAAAAATTCCAACCTCTCTCTCTCTCTCTCTCTCTCTCTCTCTCTCTCTCTCTCTCTCTCTCTCCAGCTCCCTACACCAAATCATTTACCTGATGCATACCACCCCACATACTTTCATTTATTGAACGGGACTCCATCAACACTTAAAAACTTTTAAGCCCATTTGTGTGTGTGTGTGTGTGAGAGAGAGAGAGAGAGAGAGAGAGAGAGAGAGAGAGAGAGAGAGAGAGAGAGAGAGAGAGAGAGAAGGGGGAATTGAAATTTTTATGTCCTCATAATTGATAAGAGAGAGAGAGAGAAGAGAGAAGAGAGAGAGAGAGAGAGAGAGAGAGAAAAAGAGATTTTATAGACGGCTAATGAGAGAGAGAGAGAGAGAGAGAGAGAGAGAGAGAGAGAGAGAGAGAGAGAGAGAGAGAGACATTTTCATGTCCCTCATATTATAGAGAGGCTGATAAGAGAGAGAGAGAGAGAGAGAGAGAGAGAGAGAGAGAGAGAGAGAGAGAGAGAGGTTAGAATTTTCACGTCCCTCTTAGTATAGAGAGGTTGACAGGTAGACACAGGTAGAAAGAGAAAGAGGATTAGAGGAAGAGATATAAAATAAAAAAATTTTTAGGCTGCAAAATATTTTTATATTTTTTATATATATATATATATATTTTTACCAGCAATCTCTTGATCCTGCGTCTTTGTCCCTCCTCTAATTTTCAAGACATCCGATTTGTTCATTGCTCTTCCAAACTCAAAACCCAACGACTTCCTTGTCTTTTATTTTTTATTTCACCAACTTTCATTTTTTCCATTTCATATCTCGTTTTTCGAAACATGGAGGTCAGCGACTTTTCCAGCCCCCGACGACTTTTTAGACTTTAAGAATTTGTACTAGACTTTTATTTTACAATTTTTCGTCTTTCGTCTAGACGTGGAAGTCGACGGATTTTTATGTTCCGATGTTCTAGATATTTTTTTTCAATCGCGTCTGTTTTTAAAAATGAAAGGTCAATGAATTTTTATTTTCGCTTTTATCCTCAAAGAGGTCAGCTTCAGAAGTTCAAGCGAAAATGCAATGCATTATTACCCTAATACTGTTCTTCTTGATTTTGTTACATTTTTATCTATTTATCTATTTATTATTTTTTTTAATAAGTGGTCTCTCTTCTCTCTCTGTGTTTCCCTTTACTTCCTCTTGCTTCTTCCTAACGAACACCATATTCTTTGGAATAATAATAATAATAATAATAATAATAATAATAATAATAATAATAATAATAATAATAATAATAATAATACTTCTTCCCATCGGACACTATAATATTCTTTGGAAGCTTAAATTTCAAGTCAATTTCCTCTGGTGGGTTTGTTCCATATGAATAGGTTTCATCTACTGAACAATAATAATAATAATAATAATAATAATAATAATAATAATAATAATAATAATAATAATAATAATACTTCCTAATTAACACCATATTGTTTGGAAGCTTGAATTTCAAGTCAGTGGCCCCTTTGGTGGGCTTGTTCCATAAGAATAGGTTTCATCTTCTGAATAATAATAATAATAATAATAATAATAATAATAATAATAATAATAATAATAATAATAATAATAATAATAATAATAATAATAATAATAATTCTTCCCATCGAACACTATAATATTCTTTGGAAGCTTGAATTTCAACTCAGTGGCCCCCTTTGGTGGCTTGTTCTATTTAGGTTTCATCTACTGAACAATAATAATGATAATTCTGTAAATAACCTTTGGCATTTTGGACGGGGCTACGTTTTTCTTTATCGACCTTTCAGCCAATGATAAAGGCATTCGTTTAACCATAAGAGTTATTATAAATAAATACATTAGAAAAATACTCATAGTATCAAGAGTCTTGAAATGAAATGGAGAAACAAATCCACAGTAGTGTATTGTTACATGTGTTCAAAAATAAATCTCTACAAAGAGCTTTCGGGAATCGGTTCGATTCCCCTTGAAAAAAGGAATCCAGCAGATTCCCGAAAGCTCTCTGTATAGATTTATACTAAATATATGTACCCATACATTACTGTGGATTTCTTCCTCCAATTAATTGACTCGTATTCTTTGCATTTCCTCACTTTTAGTTTTCTGTAAAAGAAAACTATTGAGATGGATATTTGTCTGTCCGTCCGCACTTTTTCTGTCCGCCCTCATACCTTAAAAACTCCTGAGGCTAGAGGGCTGCAAATTGGTATGTTGGTCATCCATCCTCCAATCATCAAACATACCAAATTGCAGCCCTCTAGCCTCAGTAGTTTTTATTTTATTTAACGTTAAAGTTAGCCATGATCGTGCGTTTGGTACCGCTGTAGGTGCCAACAACACAGGCCACCACCGGGCCGTGGCTGAAGGTTTCATGGGCCGTGGGTGATTGTTTTAGAGGGCATGGCTGAGATTTACATACAGCATTATATGCTGTACAGAAAACTCGATTGCGCCGAACAAACTTCGGCGCATTTTTTACTTGTTTTTTTTTTCTAGAACTTCCAACGCAATCAGCTGTAGTTATGGTCTTTGTTTATTTACAAAAAAATTACACATTTTTATAATGGCGTAATTGACAATCGTACAGCCACCTTTCTTTTTTACACTTTTTCTATTCATCCACATTAGTGAGTTCGTTATTCATTTATGTCATCATCATCGATTTCCCGTTCTGTTAAATTTAATTAACGAGGGCTTTTCAGTTAGATATTTGATGAGTTTATCTTTTTCTTCAGTATACAAAACATTTCAAGTGCATCCAGTTCATTTTTCAGTAAGTACTTAGCATAATCGGTTTTTTAAATTTGTCTCCTCTCTCTCTCTCTCTCTCTCTCTCTCTCTCTCCTCTCTCTCTCTCTCTCTCTCTCTCTCTCTCTCTCTCTCTCTCTCCATATCTATATATATATATATATATATATATATATATATATATATATATATATATATATATATATATATATATATATACATATATTTATATATATTCAGGTATATATATATAAAAATAAATATATATATATATATATGTATGTATATATATTTATATGTATACATTTGTAAAATATATATATATATACATATATATAATATATATATACACACACAACACAACATAACTACACCAACCACAGACACGACCCGATCTGAAAACATTTCCAAACAGCTTATATATATATATATATATATATATATATATATATATATATATATATATATATATATATATATATATATATATATATATATATATATATATATATATATAAATTCCCACCACCACCACAAAATCACCACTACCACCACCACCACCACCGCAGCCGAAATTTTCGAATAAATCCCCCGCATTACGACGACCAATCAGGCTGCAATGCTTATGTTAGCTAGAATGGGGTCACGCGGATTTTCTGGCGATTTCGTCCCAGACTTAAGCCGAAATAACAACAATGACTCTCTGCTGGTGTTGGCTCCAGGGGGGATTAAGCTCGTTGGCGATATTGGAGCGACTGCAAGGATCGGCGGGGAGATATTATTGCTGTCGCGTTTAACATCGCCCGAGGCGAAGGTTGGACGTAGTAGGTAGCGTCACGGGGAGTAGTGGTAATAATAATAATAATAATAATAATAATAATAATAATAATAATAATAATAATAATAATAATAATAATAAGACGACGAAGGTAATAATAAATAATAATAATAATAATAGTAATAATAATAACGAAGGTTTGAAAAGTAGGAGAATAGAAAAGACACTATATAAGATAAATTCTGTCAGGGATCCTAATAATAATAATAATAATAATAATAATAATAATAATAATAATAATAATAATAATAATAAGACGAAGGTTTAGTAGGTAGCGGTCAGGGATGATGATGATGATGATGATGATGATGATGATGATGATAATAATAAGGCGAAGGTTTAGTAAGTAGTAATATTAGTGTATTATTATTATTATTATTATTATTATTATTATTATTATTATTATTATTATTATTATTATTATTCAGAAGACGAGCCCTGTTCATATGGAACAAGCCCACCAAAGGGACCACAGACTTGAAATTCAAGCTTCCAAAAAATATGGCGCTCAAAAGGGAAGATCAGTTATTAGAAAAACAGATAAATTAACAAATGAATAAATAAATTAATAAAAGTGGAAGTAAAATATTAAAATACAAGTCGAACTGTATTAGGGCAGTAATATCTTGCATCTTCCAACTGCGCGACATCCTCTGGGAGACTGTCATATAGTAACTGAGGCGCTGTGAGTACACTGCTAGTTGCTCAGGGAGCAAATAGGAAGGAAAAGGGTTCCAAATTCTACCTGGGAATGAGAACAAAGTCTCTCCAAGCTGGTCACACCATCTGTTCTCGTCATTTCCCGGAAGTGTTTGATGATTATGGTAATGAGGTGAATAAAACAATAACGGAAAGTTCTTGGTATTAATTTTTGACGCAAGGAGTGGGTACACATTCATAAATACTTGTGTGTGTGTATGTGTATATGTATATGTGTGTATATATATACAGTATATATACATATACACACACAACGTGTATGCTGATGGACAATTAAGAATTGCTCTTCTTGTACATATTTATTTCACGACGTTTCGTAATTCTCATATATAATTACATCTTCAAGGGCTCTAAAATGGATAAAAACAACACACAATTAGCATAAAACTCAAACTGATAATTTTTTTTACAATTAAAATCATCCATTAAAAAATGCCAAGATATATTGAAATTCACAAACTATTGGACCAACCTTCCACCAGAGTAAAAGAAACATAAGTGGAAGGAATTAAAAAATTAAAAAAATGAAAATACACATTAAGACATCTACATATCTACCATACTCTATACCATACATACATTCACACATACACACAAACTTGCTTGATATCCCGACATACATTACACATACACACACACACACACACATATACACAGAGGCGTCACCAGATGAACCCCACTTAAAGGCGACAGCAGACCAACTACTGTAGGCTACTGACGCCGCATGCAAAATGCAAATGCATCTTTGCATAAACCCTTCGATTGGCTTTTAGCTCAATGGACTGTCCCAGAAAGAACGGCCGGAGGATACAATGGGATTTTTCGTTTGACGTCCGGCAATACTATTATTACTTTTGATAAACGGATCCAAAGTTTGATTCCATTCCGGCCATTTTTGTCATTCATTTTTCGTTCACATTTTTTTTTAATCTTTTTTTCGTTCTTTCTCCGGGTGAATTGATGCTGACTGCATCTATGTTCTATTTTTTTTTTTTTTGGGGGGTGGGGGGTTTTTCTATTTTTTTTTTTCAAATCCCTTTTGATTTTTCGTTTATCTGTCGGTTTTGTTTTCTTTTTGGACTTCCGTTACAATTTTTTTTTATCATCCCCCCCCCCGCAGCGTGCGTTGTTTGAGTTGCCAATTTGGGTTTTAAAAACTGCTGTGAGGGGATGAGGGGAGGGGAGGAGGAGGGGGAGGGGATGGTTGGGGGAGGAGGGGAGGGGATGGCTGGGGGGAGGGAGGGTGGGGAACAAATACACAGACGGATAGATGTTTACAGTTCGGCAGGTTTATTCTCTAATAAAATGTGTTTCTTTATCTCGTAACTCTTGTTCACAGAGGGATTAGTTCTTTTTTTTTTTTTTTTTCCTTTTTGTGTTATATTCAATATGGCTTTGTTTTCCCGCTCGAAGGGAATGTGTTTATTGTTGTGTGTTCGTTTTTGTTTCGCTGTAATTGTTTGGTTTTCGTTGTGTTCGTTTCTTTGGGGAGGTTTGTGTATTAACAATGTTGTCTGATATTATATATATATATATATATATATATATATATATATATATATATATATATATATATATATATATATATATATATATATTATATATTTGTTTATAAATATATATCATATATATATATATTATATATTAAATAATCTATAAAAATTAAGTTTATTT
>NC_089770.1:5591000-5601000 GCF_040412425.1 Macrobrachium rosenbergii | reverse complement strand
TTCTTCGGCGCAATCGAGTTTCCTGTGCAGCGTTTAATCAAGTCCACCGAGAACAGATCTATCTTTCGGTGGTCTCGGTATAATGCTGTATGAGCCGCGGCCCATGAATCTTTAACCACAGCGCGGTGGTGGCCTGACGCATATCGTTGCCAGAATCACGAGCATGACTAACATTTAACCTTAAATAAAATAAAAACTACTGAGGCTAAAGGGCTGCAATTTGGTATGTTTGATGATTGGAGGGTGGCTGATTAACATACCAATTTGCAGGCCCTTAGCCACAGTAATTTTTAAGATTTGAGGACGGACAGAAAAAGTGCGGACAGAAAAAGTGCGGACAGAAAAGGTGCGGACGGACAGACAAAGCCGGCACAATAGTTTTCTTTTCAGAAAACTAAAGAGAAGAGATGTGTCAAAGAACGATAAAGGATTCTGAAAGGAGGCAGCTAAACAACGTGAATGGTAAACTGGACCTGTAATAAATTTAAAGGAATAAGCTAAAAAGAAATGCAGTTTCGCTGGCTGCGATTTCATGAACATCAGACAAAGGACGTTACTTTTCCTAAAAAATGATCTAAATATATCTCCAAGTTTATCACATTCAACTACCAACTGTTTCTTACGGTCAAGGATCAAAAGACTGTGAACACCTTTTCCTGATATATACAGCAACAGATGAATGATCAAAATCGAGCCGGGACTTTTTCCAAACGGCAAACCTGTCAAAAACTGCACCGGATTTGGAACGCTGGGGCAGATCGACGTCTCGAAGTTGATCGAGAAACTTCAGCTGTCCAACCTTTACCACCTTTTCTAAAAGCGTTCGAGACTCGAGTATTTCAGCGGCGGGGTCGGGGAAGGTTGACCTCGAGACATTTGTCGAAAGGTCATAAACCAGACGTTAGGTAGTTGGTCAATGCTTTGGTGCATTCGGGAAAGAGGTTTTAAGGAATAAATCATGTTTACCCTATTGGGCTTCCTACGAGCTTCTAGGCGCTCGGAGTGAAGGTTCGGGTTTACAGACAGACAAATAAAAGGTTCAGGTTTACAGACAGACAAACAGAAGGTTCAGGTTTACAGACAAATAAACACTACAACAGCCTAGAAGCAATATGATTGTACAATGTACATTTATGATATAAAGTGAGATTTTGTTCATAAATCTGTATTGTAAAATTTTACGTGAGCTTGTAATGTGTGTGTGTATGTATGTATGTATGTATGTATGTATGTATATATATATATATATATATATATATATATATATATATATATATATATATATATATATATATATATATATATAATGTGTATAAAGAGGTATATATATATATACACACATAAATAATCGTAAAAACATAACAAAACACTGTATATATATATATATATATATATATATAGACAATATAAAAAGAGGTTTGTAACTGGATACAGAAAAATCGTAAAAAACATAACAAAAGACTGAGAGAGAGAGAGAGAGAAAGCTTTTCACACAAATACGCAGCGCTGAAACTATTTTTAATTACGATCGAGATGAAACTCATTTGATTAAAATTCACTGCAAACAATAAAGGGCTTCTCTTTAAAAGCATAGCCGCATGTTGATACGCAAACTTCTGTATCGGTATAATGTGTAAAAAAAAAAAATTTACATGTATGTGTATTCAGGGTATTGTGCAAGAGTCAGGGGAATAAATATACGTATATGTATACAGACACGCAGACAATATATACACATACATACATAAACACAAATATATGTATGTGTGTATAAACTATATATATATATATATATATATATATATATATATATATATATATATATATATATATATATATATATATATATATATATATATATATAACAAAGTATTGTGTGACCATTGCTATCTACATGAAGAAAAAATTAACTATCTCTCTCTCTCTCTCTCTCTCTCTCTCTCTCTCTCTCTCTCTCTCTCTCTCTCTCTCTCTCTCTCTCTCTCTCTATATATATATATATATATATATATATATATATATATATATATATATATATATATATATATATATAATACACACACATACATAATCACACTTGACCTTCCCACCCTCACCACACCATAAAATTTGAAATTTACCTTCGAACTGCCAGAGGATCAGAGAAGACCCCATCGAAAAATGCATCGCAACCTACCTTGCAAACCCCCTTCCTCAACTCGCCCGGTCAACACTTCGGCGCAAACCCACGTAAGCTGGAACCGGAAGCCTTGGGAAAAGAACTCCAGGTGTTTTTGTGTTGACCTTATTCTGGATGGCTTACCTGTGGGAAAATAAATCCTCTGTGGTTATTTGGATACACTGTATTGAATTATTTTTCTGATATTTTTGTGTTAAAGGGGCGTATTATTAATAATAATAATAATAATAATAATAATAATAATAATAATAATAATAATAATAATAATAATAAAGAACTAATAATTCTGGACCTTATTCTGGATGGCTTACCTGTGGGAGAAATAAATCGTGTGGTTATTTGGGTACACTATTTGTATTATTTTTCTGATATTTTTGTGGGAAAGGGGTTGATAATAATAATAATAATAATAATAATAATAATAATAATAATAATAATAATAATAATAATAATAATAATAATAATAATAATAATAATAATAATAATAATAATAATAATAATAATAATAATAATAAAATTAAGTTGAAATTTCCAATTTCATTTTGAATTTATCACACTGTGGCTTAGAATTCTTTCTGCATTTGTACGGAAATAGATACATTCAAAACTCCAATCTTATTTTGAATTATTCCCATTGTGGCTTAGCATTCTTCTACATTTGCACGGAAAGGCTGCAGTAATAATAAAAATAATAATAATAATAATAATAATAATAATAATAATAATAATAATAATATTTAGAGTCTGGTTATATATGTATGCCACATAATGATAAAAATATTATTAGAAATAATAATACCCACAGTGGTGATAAATAAGAAATATAGTTACTGAATGACCAAATGAATAAAAAAAAAAAAAAATATCAAGCTGTTGAATAAAAAAAAAAAAACCAGAGCACAATCACAATCTTTATTAACGATCACATTGCTTCCACACAATCCCCTTTTTGTTTTTCAGAAACAGCTCCTTCCACGGGTGAATGCACTGCCGGGACGGAGAAGCCACTGGCTTTATTCTTCACAACAATACCAATTCAGAGATCAATCTGTCAATCAATCAATCAATCAATCATCAATTATTCATCAGTCAGTCAGTCAGTCACAGAACTGCAAGGAACAATAGCTTCTCAATGGCATCCGAATTCCCACCGTGTATGAAATGGGTATGAGTCGTGTACGGAGATTTATTCATATATGGGAAAATAATAAATCCGTTTGAATTTACCCAGTGGCTTGCTGAAAGCAAGCATCCAACTACATATTAACACTACAAGCAGAATACGGACAAGTAGCAGCATATTTTTAATAGCAACCCTATTTTCAACAAAATCTATTAAAACTGATATTATAAGAGACGGTCAAGACAGCAAGTTCCGACTATCAGGACATTACGTGCCGTCCAGAAGCTCGTACCTAAGTGACTTCATTCTGTATATTATTATTATTATTATTATTATTATTATTATTATTATTATTATTATTATTATTATTATTATTATTATTATTATTCAGAAGATGAACCCCGTTCATCTGGAACAAGCCCACCAAAGGGGCCACTGACTTCAAATTCATACCCCAAAAGAATACAGAGTTCATTCGAAAGAAGTAACATTAGGTAATGGGAATACAAAAGAGGTGACCAGCCATTAGAAAAACAGAGAAATTAACAAATTCATAAATAAAGAAAAATGTAAGTAAAATATTAAATATTAAAATACAAGTTGAAACTGTATCAGGACAGCAATGCACTGCGTCTTTGCTTGAACTTCTCAAGTTCCAATTCCACGGCAACCTCTGGGAGGCTGTTCCACAGTCCAATGGTGTGAGGAATAAAGGACCTCTGGAACTAGGAAATTCGTCAGAGGGCACATCTGCTGCATATTGGTGCTGCTGTTCAGCGAATCTACTTCCTCTCTGTAGGAAAAGGGGATCAGGGTTCATAGGTAAGGGTCGTTTGTAAGAAGCTGGTCTGTCTGGGCTACAGAAGGTCTAAGCGCTGTGTTCATTACCCCTAAAAATATCGTTTTTTGACAAGGAAAAATTAACACAAGGCAGCATATTTATATATATTAGGTTTGTTTATGTGCATGAGTAATATCTGTTAAAAACCAGAATTTCGTTTGTATCTTTTACGTGCAAAAGACGACGTTGTAGCGGGAGCAATGTACTGCTCTGCCCTAAAATGAAAAACTGCAGTGTCTGCAAAATTTTCGAAACTGAGATATGTCACCTAATGGGCTCGTGAAACACTATTACACAAGTTACTGCAGTTTCAGAAATATTCTTCAATGCTCTCCACGAGTATTCAGGGGGTCCCATTTGCAGTACCTGCAAAATCAGTAGTAAGGCAAGGGAAAACTGTAGCATCTACCATTTTTCTCAGTTTTGTATTTTTGCAGATACTGCAGTCCTCCATTTTAGGGCAGTGCTGTCATCCAGGCCAGTCAAAGCAAGCTACTACGGTTTGTTAAATGAATCAACACAAGGGAAGCAAGGCTTTGGCTTCCTTACTGAAACGTAGAAGAAGCGAGATGCTTCGGTTTATCAAATGAAACACGAGGGAGGCAAGGCTTTAGTTTCACTTAAGAGAAGCAAGTTTAGTTTAAAATGAAACACAAGGGAGGCAAGGCTTTGGCTTCCTTACTTTGGTTTCAAATGAAACACGAGGGGGCAAGGCTTTAGTTTCCTCACCAAAACATAAGAGAAGCAAGATGCTTCAGTTTATCAAATGAAACACAAGGGAGGCAAGGCTTTGGCTTCCTTACTGAAATGTAGAAGAAGCGAGATGCTTCAGTTTATCAAATGAAACACGAGGGGGGCAAGGCTTTAGTTTCCTCACCAAAACATAAGAGAAGCAAGATGCTTCAGTTTATCAAATGAAACACAAGGGAGGCACTGAAATGTAGAAGAAGCCAAATGAAACAAAAGAGAAGCAAGGCTTTGGCTTCCCCACTGAAACGTAGAAGCAAGATGCTTCAGTTTATCAGATGAAACACAAGGGATGCAAGGCTTTGGCTTCCCACTAAAACTAGAAGACTGATTCAGTTTATCAAATGAAACACAAGGGAAGTAAGGCTTTAATTTCCTCACCAAAACAAGAGAAGCAAGATGCTTCAGTTCATCAAATGAAACACAACGGAAGCAAGGCTCTTTGGTTTCCTCACTGAAACGTAGGAGAAGCAAGATACCACGCCCCTTTTAACGAAACACAAGCGAAGAAATACTCTGACTTCCTCTGTGAAACTCACTACCTGATTCTGAGTGCAGCTTGATCAAACCAGGTACGTAAAATGAAAATTTCACTCGACTCATTTAAAAATTCGTCAGACCTCTTCTCTGAACGCAGCAATGCAGATATAATCAGCTCACGTTTTAAACTTTTAGCTCCGACATGAAGGTTTTAGAATGTTGGGCGTTCGCTTCACCGGAAGGCATTTTAAAATAACTTCTAAATAATGAATCAAACACGAACATTCAAGGGAGCGGTTTGATCCAGAATCATTCGGTAGAATAAAACTTAGAATGTAATCACAATTTCGAAACTGGCGACTTTGAAGTGGGTACAAAAATGTAATCGTTTATTTCGAAATTGATTACTTTGAAATAGGTTAAAAAAAAAAGTTACTAAATTCAATTTAAGAACAAGGAAAAAATGCGCCGAAGTTTCTTCAGCGGAATCGAGTTTTCTGTACAGCGTATAACCAAGGCCACCGAAAATAGATCTATTTTTCGGTGGTCTCGGCATAATGCTGCACGAGACTCTGCCCATGAAACTTTAACCACGGCACGGTGGTGGCCTGTCCTATATCGCTGCCAGGAGCACGATTATGGCTAACTTTAACCTTAAATAAAAATAAAACTACTGAGGCTAGAGGGCTGCTATTTGGTATGTCTGATGACTGGAAGGGGGATGATCAACATACCAATCTGCAACCCTCTAGCCTCAGTAATTTTTAAGATCTGAGGGCGGACAGAAATGTGGCCAGAAAAACGTGCGGACAGAAAAAGCGCGGACGGACAGACAAAGCCGGAACAACAGCGTTCTTTTGCAGAAAACTAAAAATTGAAATCAAGAAACTCTTCAGGTATGAAAGAACCGACAGCGCGAACCTCCTTTTCTTTCAGAAATTAATTTAAAAAAAAAAAACAATGCAAGTGCTTCTGAATACTGCAAAAGGCAGTAAATAGCTGATAAAATGAATGCAATTACCACTGCTCTGACTTTAATGAAGATTGATGCCTGCTGCGCGCTGTGATTGATGTTTGCAACACCGAAATTGAATGATGCAGGACATGCTTGTTGCTGGCTGTTCAAATGATTTATGCACGTTTTCATTAGGTTTCTTCAATCTACGATCAGACGCAAAGAGGAAAAATTTATAAGCTGAAGGCCGGGCGAAGCAATAATGTCAAGTATTCCGGTGTTTACGTTTCTCCCTGTTTTGTTGTTGGGAATAAGCGTCCCTTAATTCTTCAATGCGTTCCTCGTTACAGTTTTGTACTTTTCTATTTCTCTACGTTCTATATGTTTATTGCTCATTTCATCCATTTAGTTCTTTGCATGAATCATTTATCTCTTTTCTCCATAGTTTTATTTTTCTATGTTATTGCTTACTTAAAAAAATAAATCAATTAATCTCTTAATGAATCAATCATTTGATTGATTCATTTACATCAGTACACCAGTCATTCAAAAACACTTTCTATAGTTTTTAGTTTTCTGTAGAAGAAAACTATTGTGCCGGCTTTGTCTGTCAGTTCGCCATTTTTTCTGTCCGCCCTCAGATCTCAAAGACTACGCAGGCTAGAGGGCTGCAAATTGGTATGTTGATCATCCACCCTCCGTCATCAAACATACCAAATTGCAGCCCTCTAACCTTAGTAGTTTTTATTTTATTTCAAGTTAAAGTTAGCCATGATCGTTCCTCTGCCAACGACACAGGATATCCCACTACCGGACCGTGGTTAAAGATTCATGGGCTTTGGTTCATACAGCATTATACCAAGACCACCAAAAGATCGATCTATTTTCGGTGGCCTTGATTATACGCTGTACAGGAAACTCGACTGCGCCGAAGAAACTTCGGCGCATTTTTCACTTGTGATGCTTAACCTGGAAAATATGAAAAATACTTTACTAATCCCAGTTTCATCTACGACAAACTGCAAAGTATAAGTTCGACTGAGCCTGTAACTTTTTTTTTTTTTTTTTACATTTATGAATATCTTCCATTAATCCTTCCGTCTTGCATCTGGAAGGAAGTCACTTTTAAGCGTCAATGCTCTTTTTCATGTGAGCATTTTGTAGTTTCTCTCGGAAGAGGCTTTGACGATCATTTCCACATTAAGTTAATACTCTCTCTCTCTCTCTCTCTCTCTTTCTCTCTCTCTCTCTCTCTCTCTCAATGTATCCATTTATAATTCAAGGATTCTCTCTCTCTCTCTCTCAATATATCATTCATAATTAAAGGATTCTCTCTCTCTCTCTCTCTCTCTCTCTCTCTCTCTCTCTCTCTCTCTCTCTCTCATAATTAAAGGATTTTCTCTCTCCCTCCCTCTCTCTCTCTCTCAATAAATCCATTTATAATTTATCGATTTTCTCTCTCTCTCTCTCTCTCTCAATATATAATTCATAATTAAAGGATTCTCTCTCTATCTCTCTCTATTAATATATCCACTTATAATCTATGGACTCTCTCTCTCTCTCAATATATTCATAATTAAAGGATTCTCTCTCTCTCTCTCTCTCTCTCTCTCTCTCTCTCTCTCTCTCTCTCTCTCTCTCACCCAAATTTCACTTTCCCTTCCCTTCGAACAGCGTACTTTCAGCAGCGTCTCCTCGCCGGGGCGGTGCTTATTAGCGAAGACTCATTTTTTCGGCTACGCAAATTTTACCGCCGCGAATTCTTCATGGGACGCATTTCGTCACCTTTCCTTTTTCATAGTTTCTCACTCTCCCTTTTTTTTTTTAATCATTTCATTTTTAATCATTCCTTGCGCTGGCATTTTTTAAATTTTTTTTTACGTGCTACTGAAAGTCGCCGCGCGCCATTTTTAATGCATTGCAAGCGTCCGAGTCATTAGGATACTGGACTGTGATGAAGCGGGGAAGGGGGAGGAAAAGACGGGAGAATAAGAGGAGGAAGTAGGAAAGAAGGGAGAAGAAAAGGAGGAAGAAGCCGGGAAAGAAGGGAGAAGAAAAGGAGGAAGAGGGAAAGAGGTGAGAAGAAAAGGAGGAAAGAGGAAAGAAGGGAGAATAAAAGGAGGAAGTAGGAAAGGGGTCAGAGGAAAAGGAGGAAGAAAGGGGGAAAGAAGGGAGAAAAAAGGAGGAAGTGGGAAAGAGGTGAAAAGAAAAGGAGGAAGAAAACGGGAAAGAGCTGAGAAGAAAAGGAGGAAGTAGGAAAGATGTGAGAAGAAAAGTAGGAAGAAAGCGGGAAAGAAGGGAGAAGAAAAGGAGGAAGGAGGAAAGAGGTGAGAAGAAAAGGAGGAAGAAAACGGGAAAGAAGGGAGAAAAAAGGAGGAAGTAGGAAGAGGTGAGAAGAAAAGGAGGAAGGAGGAAAGAGGAGAGAAGAAAAGTAGGAAGAAAGCGGGAGAGAAGGAAGAATAAAAGAAGGGAGTAGGAAAGAGGTGAGAAGAAAAGAAGGAAGTAGGAAAGAGCAGAGAAGAAAAGTAGGAAGAAAGCGGGAGAGAAGGAAGAATAAAAGAAGGAAGTGGGAAAGAGGTGAAAAGAAAAGGAGGAAGGAGGAAAGAAGGGAGAATAAAAGGAGGAAGTGGGAAAGAGGTGAGAAGAAAAGGAGGAAGAAAGAATAAAAGAAGGAAGTAGGAAAGAGGTGAGAAGAAAAGGAGGAAGGAGGAAGAAGGGAAAAAGGAGAGAGAAGAAAAGTAGGAAGAAAACGGGAAAGAAGGGAGAAGAAAAGGAGGAAGTAGGAAAGAGGAGAGAAGAAAAGGAGGAAGAAAACGGGAAAGAAGGGAGAATAAGAGGAGGAAGGAGGAAAGAGAGAAGAAAAGTGGGAAGGAGACGATGGTGGGAAGAACAGGGTAAAGGAGGAGGGAAGAGGGAAGGAAGAAAGGCGAGAAGAAGACGGAAGAAAAGGAACAAAGGAAGAAAAAGAAAAAAGACAAGAGGAAGAGGTAGAGACGTGGAAGGAAGGAAAGAAGAAGAAGGAGGAAGAAGAAGGAAGTGACAGAGAGACAGAGAGAGGGAAAGAAAGAGAGATAAAAATGCTATGAGAGTAAAAGGAGGAAAGTGATGAAGAAAGAGTAAAGCAAAACAGAAGCAGAAGAGGGAAGAAAAGGGGGAGAAGAGACAGTTGAGAAAAGAGACTGCGGAAAAAAATAAGTTAAAGGGAACGATGTGGAGGAATGAAGAAAAGGATAAAAACGGAGGATAAAAGTAATGTAGAAACAGCAAAACGAAATTAATAACAGCGAATGATGGACTAAAGAGAAATAATGATAGATAGACACTGCGACAAGAAATTAACAACAGCGAATGATGGACTGAAGAGAAATAGAGGATATTTCAGGGAAAAGGAGTACGGATAATAATATTAAAAATTAAATTCTCTTTTCTAACAAGATGGCAGAAAGAATGACAGTAATAATGAATTCGATTGGGACAGAAACGCAGTAATAACGAAGGCTTGAGAATCAGAAAGACGGTAATAAAAAGAATAATAAACAAAAATCAATAATTTCGAAAACTAAGTTGATAATGAAGGTAAGAGACACATAAAGACATTAACGAAAAAAGAACAAAATATAATTACAACAATTTAAGTGAGACAGACGAAATGGTAGCAATACTGAAGAAAGAACA
>NC_089770.1:5583500-5586000 GCF_040412425.1 Macrobrachium rosenbergii | reverse complement strand
CACCACTAATATTTCCGAAAGAAAAACTTTTTTTATTTTATTACTTTTCTCCAGGTTTTCGGAAATCATTGTTGACTGGTGTATTATATAAATCCTTTTTTTATATTTTATAATTCCAGAGTGTTTTTAGCTTTTATATATTTGAGGATCTGGAATTAAATATATTACATATTTTCTTACTTTTTTCCATTTTAAGAACGAATATTTATTTGCCTCTGAATGAATTTTCTTTAATGTAAAACTACATTAAACATCAAAGTGATATCTTCTTTAAGTTTATACCCCGCAGAGTTGTCTATTTACGTACCAAGATTATCATCTTTCAACAGATATCCTTTGCAAATTTTATATCAAGTATTTACCCCTCTTACCTTTGTGAAACTTTGACCCATCAAACATTTGCCATTCACATATATTCTACAGGACCTAATTACTTATATATTTCCAACTTTACTGTTGAAGATGCCAAGTAACAGCATATTCAACACGCTGTAGATTTTAAACGGTCATTAAAGAACAATTACACACTTCCCAACCAAGAGGATGAATTTTGAATCTATGGTGAAGATTTTATTCTCCCTCGAAAGTTTATTATGTAGCTATGCATTAACCCAATGAATACATCATTCGGTTTTGGTTTCTTTAGTGTCGACTTTTTACTCTTTCTTTTATCTTAAATACTCATTTTTTTTCACTTCAATTTTAACAAATGATTCCGCAATCATCATTACTTTCAATTCTTGCATGAACTAAGGTCTTGATGCCAATTTAGTTTTCTTTGATTGAACACTTTTATTTTATACATAGGTGCCACGTGAATTTTGTATATACATTTGTCATCTCGTGCCATTAATGCACCCCATTCGAAAAACCTTAAGATTCCTTATGCATTACTCGTTGTAAAACCTTAATATTCCTTAGGTATTACTTTAACTTCAATGATTTTTTATTCTTAAACATTAAGGCCTATAAATTTAACTCGATTCTGCGTCTATTTTCCATACCTAATCATTTTGCATCCCTTCTACCCATATTCCATTTTACTTTTCCTTGCAAAAAAAAAAAAGGCTTCAATATTATCCTAATCTCACATCTTTTCTGAGGAAACACTTTTTACTCATCAGTACGACCCGAATTTTTTTTTTTTTTTTTTTTTTTTTGAGTGTCACTGCTCACCTTTAACATCAGTTTCAGTTTACACCGTTCATCGTACGTGTTCCTTTTTTTTTTTTTAGTTTACACCGTTCACTGTTACTATTTTACGCCGTTCATCGTAAATATTCTTTTTTTTTTTAATTTATACCGTTCATCGTAAATATTCCCTTTTTTTTTTAGTTTACACCGTTCACCGTAAATATTTTACAACGTTCACCGTAAATATTCCTTTTTTCAGCTTACACCGTTCACTGTAAATAGACTATTTACACCGTTCACCGTAAATACTCCTTTTTATTTAGTTTTCACCGTTCACTGTAAATCTTTTTTTTTTTTACACCGTTCACCGTAAATATTCCTTTTTCAATTTACACCGTTCACCGTAAATATTCCTTTTCCAAATTACACCGCTCACCGTAAATATTCCTTCCTCTTTTCATTTTACCGGTTCAACAAATACTCTTTTTTTTTTTTTAGTTTACACCGTTCACCGTAAATATAATTTCTTCAAACCAATTTTTATTCCCGCCCCCAAAAAAAAAAAACATTTTATCACCGCGTGATCTCTTCCCAATGTCCCAACGTCCCCTCATATGTCATTCCGGATCTCGTAAACCATACAAACAATGGCTAACTACCCACCCACCCGCGCCCCCGTCCCCCGCCCTCGACCCCTAATGGGCGTGGTGCCCATTCGTGAGGCTTTGTGCCCTCCAACCTAATACCCCCACCCTTCCCCATCCCCCTACCGGGAGAGAGAGAGAGAGAGACCTTCCCCCATCCACCCCATCCCCCTACCGAGAGAGAGAGAGAGAGAGAGAGAGAGAGAGAGAGAGAGAGAGAGAGAGAGAGAGAGGGCGGTTATCACGGGGCAGCGCCGGACACGAAACCGTTTTTTGTCCTGGGTCATAAAACGCGGCGTAAAACAAAGGCAGAAAAGTCTATAAAAGGGAGGAATAAGGTCGGGACGCGGCGATAATCAAGTGAAGCGTGCGTTTAATTACCCTATATGTGAAGCATTAGATCTGTGTATAAATATATTCGTCTATCTGTGCACACACACACACACATTATATATATATATATATATATATATATATATATATATATATATATATATATATATATATATATATATATATATATAATATACATACATAGATTATATATGTTTGTTTATATATACACAAAAACATATACATTGTATATATGTATATATACATATATATATATATATACTGTACATACATATATATACATACATACATACACATAAGCAAAAGACATTCAATCATTTATACATTTATACAGACGTGATACAATAACTATTCTGGGGGTACAAACT
>NC_089770.1:5558500-5578500 GCF_040412425.1 Macrobrachium rosenbergii | reverse complement strand
TATTATTATTATTATTATTATTATTATTATTATTATTATTATTATTATTATTATTATTATTATTATTAATTCTGATAACGCTGATCACGAGACACGTAATCAGAGACATACTTACTTTTATTACGACAATTATAATTCAAACCAGCAGAAACTACTGCAAGATACTATTTTTCTCATAGTTATTACGAGGCATATACTCTCATTTGATAATTATCAATACTATTAAGTTCATTGCAATAATTAACTCAAAATACGTGACAGAAATTCTAGTAATCCTGCTATCACCACTTTCATCATGTTAATAATCATCATTGAGACAAACCAATACACATCAGAATCTTAATATTAATCATCACTTTTATAATACTCATTAATATTATTAAGACAATCGATATAAAACAGCATTTTAATAACGCTAATGACACCGAACAGCCTAAATGGCCTTCCCCAACGGCCTCTCTCCTTCCTCCCCTCTCCCCAGCCCTGCCCAAAAACCACACCCAACCGGGGGTGGGGGGAGCACCGCCCCCCCCGAAAAATAATAAAATTTGCGAACGAAATCCCCCATAAGCCGGAAGTGACTGCGGCGGAAAACGGGATGCATAATGTAATCTGATATTAATTGGTTCCTTAATCCCCGAGAGTCCAAAATTATGTTTCGAGGTCCTCTTCCATTCCCACTCCCACAATTCCCTCTCCTGCGAGGTCCTCCTCCACCCCCAGAAATCACTCCCACTCCAAATTCTTGCCGCCGCCCCCCCGGTCCTCCATCCTCCACCACTTCGGAGGAGAGTGCCTGAAAAAGCAGAGGTTAACTTTAAAGGAGGTTCTCTCTCTCTCTCTCTCTCTCTCTCTCTCTCTCTCTCTCTCTCTCTCTCTCTCTCTCTCTCTCTCTCCTTTTTGAGGCTGAATGTTTCATATGAGACCCTGGGGGCATCGAGCGCTGGTCTTTGCTTCCATCTGTTCGTGCATTATGAAACGAGGAAGAAGAAGAAGAAGAAGAAGAAGAAGAAGAAGAAGAAGAAGAAGAAGAAGAAGAAGAAGAACGTATTTTTTGTTTACCTAATTTTGATGGCGTGAGCGGTAATGGCAGACGAGATAAATCAATATTCATTCTGTGGCTTACAATGGCTAGTCTTCTCTATATATCTGTCTATCTGGTCCACCTATGTAAATTACAATCAAAAGAATTAGGTGACGTGGTTTGGTGGTACAGGACTTTTGATAGCTAGGTCCGTGGATCGTTCCCTGCCCATTGCTCAGTGGTCTGTCTAGCTGTACGAAGATAACAGAGTTTGGTCGGGGTCAAGACAAAAATAATGTGTATACATGCATGCATAAATACATACATACATGAATAGATACATACATATATATATATATATATATATATATATATATATATATATATATATATATATGTGTGTGTATATATATACATATACATACACATACATATATATACAGTATACATATATGTGTGTGTGTGTAATACATATACATACACATACATATATATATATATACATATATATATATATATATATATTTATATATATATATATATATATACAAAAGTTTGAAAAAAGATATTATATATATACATATATATATATATAAAGTATATATATATATTATATAAAACATTTTTTCAAACGTTTTTTCCCTCCTTCAGGACCCGGACAGGATCCCTTGATCCTAGTATCCTTTTCCCAACAAATCCCCTTTACTTAGTTGCCAGACGGTATCTAGGGGGACAGCCCCCACCTCCCCCGCCGCCTCACGCTTGCTAGCTTACATTTTCCTTTCAAGTGAAAAGGCCAGTGATACAGCATACTTGAAAACGTTTCTAGCCCAGGCCCGGGGAAAATAAGAAAGCGGTAAAGAAAGGCAGGGAGGGAAAGTTGGGCTTAAGGAAAGGCAAGGAAGGAAAGTTGGGCTTAACTCGCCTCTCAAAGGGAGAAAGATTAGAAGAGTCGGTTTATTTGTTACTTTTTTTTTTAGGTATATATCTGAGGTCTTCATTCTTTACTATAGCAGCTTTTTTCCAAAGTCACTCCACGTCTGAAGAATAGAGGGTATAGAGTTTAGGCCACAGGCCAAGCGCTGGCACCTATGAGGTCATTCAGGGCTGAAAGTAAATTAACAGTAAAGGTTTGAAAGGTGTAACAGGAGGAAAACCTCACCATATGAACGGAGGTAAAGTAAAAGGAATGAAAGGGGTTGCAGCTAGGGGGTATGGAAGGCACGCCGCAAAGAACCTTAAGCACTGCCTACAGTGCACCGCATGAGGCGCACTGACGGCAATACTCCCCTACGGACACGGCCCGTGTGTCACATACACAAATCATTAGTCTGACAAAGACAAAAGAACCCCATTACTTTGATGTATAATAACCAATAGTATTAACACAAATATTTTTTCCTTTTGAAAAACAGAATGGAGTGAGAGAGACAAAAAATAAATACAAGGTTTATTCAATGAATAAGGCTTTGTGCTTTGAAAACACCATTAAATGATTATAGGAATTCGATACAACTGAACAAGTTTGAATAAACAGCTACAAAGCGACCTCCAAATCGTAAACAACAAACAATTTCTGTTTTACAAACGTACTCTCTCTCTCTCTCTCTCTCTCTCTCTCTCTCTCTCTCTCTCTCTCTCTCCTCTCTCACGTAAATGTTATACTTGCAAAATGTCGCGGCAGTAAAGTAATTTCTCATAACATTATTCAACAAGTCTGGTTGATCATTCCTAAGCTTTTACAAGTTTTGTTGGTCATTCCTAAGCTTTTAGAAGTGTTGGTGGTCATTCCTAAGCTTTTACAAGTGTTGTTGGTCATTCCTAAGCTTTTGCAAGTGTTGTTGGTCATTCCTAAGCTTTTACAAGTCTTGTTGGTCATTCCTAAGCTTTTACAAGTCTTGTTGATCATTCCTAAGCTTTTACAAGTCTTGTTGATCATTCCTAAGCTTTTACAAGTCTTGCTGGTCATTCCTAAGCTTTTACAAGTCTTGTTGATCATTCCTAAGCTTTGTGTTGTTGTTGTTTTTGATTAAGCTGGCTTTTTGCCAGCACGGGCTCTTGCTCATAGAGCAGCCAGTAATCTCAGCTTTAGGGTTTATTCCAAAATATCGTGATTATACTCTGTATACTACTGCTTTTGAATATTATATTATATTATATTATATTATATTATATTATATTATATTATATTATATTATATTTAACAATTATCAAAGCCCATTCTGTACTTTTCGTCTAAACATTAGTCTGCTAAAGCATTATTCCTAAGCCTAGTTCTTGTAGTTTTTTTTTTTTTTTTTTGAGAGACTTCCGTCTAGCCAGTTTTTCTGACAGGAAAAAGGTTGCAATTCTCCCATTTCAAAACGCACACCCCTGCGATTTGTTATTGATCTTCATCTGAGATATTATTGTTCTTATTATATACTGTTGATGGTGTTACCGGAATGGAACACAAATAAATAGTTCTCATTATTTTTTCCTACTGCCCAATTACGAGATGGTAATTTTATGAGTTTTATTTTATATTAAGCTTTTTTTTTTTTTTTTTTTTTGGGGAGGGTGGTTCTCCTACCCAATTCTGAGAAGTCAGTTTTATAGATATGTCAATTTTATAATGGTTTCCTTTTTTTTATATTCTGTACACTTTTTTTGCATGTGATCTTCCATAGATTTCTTTATTGCTTCGTTTATAAACCACGTGACTAAACTAATTCTATGAAAGAATTTATGTAACCTATTCTCTGTATTCAAATATTAAAGGTCACATTACCTAAAAGCTCTTAAATATACATACCCTGACACTCCTTTCTTAACTGCATTATGAAAATAAAAATATATGAATGTATGCATTTGTATGTGTTCCTTTACGATAAACCTTAATTACGAAATCTCTAGGTATTTTTCTTAAATGACATCCAGAGACAGGAGATTTTGGTCCATACTTCTGTAAATTTTATTAAAGATTCCTGAGCACCGAATGTACCTACAAATTCATCTAGTCCCTTTCATAAATTTGTTGGCAAAAATCCGCACCCGGTAGTTAACCTCAATCTCGATTCTGATTGGCTGATATTTGAATTGTAACCGCCGATGCGTGGTGAGCAGCATGAGCTACAGCCAATCACAATTAGCTGCAAATGATATCGGCTGCGGGCATTTGCCGTCAGCTCCAAAAAAACAGAAAATTGTTAACTGATCCACTGTTTATTTCACAACCTGGGTTTCATTTAGAAAATGGGCCTCGGAATCAAATTAGAAATGTATCACTTTAAAATTACGTTCACAAAGAACTTCCTGCTGAATCAATGAATACATGTTAAAAGAGGTAAAAACCTCGGGATTGGTTTTTCCTCTTTGAAAATATGGCTTCCTCGCACTTTAAGGTGAGCTGAAAGAGAGAGGGAGGGAGGGAGGAGATTAAATTTCACCCCCCTTCAATATGCGATGCCTGAGGAAGAAAGGCTTTCAACTTTCTTTAAGTCGAAGATTAAAAACTCATAAGAAGTTGGAGACCGTTGGGGACCAAGGCCATGGGAAGGATCCCCCCAAAAGATTCAACCTGAGTAAGCGGTTGATTTTAGAGGAAATTAAAATATGACAAAGATCAAATGTGCCGATTAGTGGAGGAAGGAAGCGCTGAAAAAAAAAAAGAATAGGATGCTACTTTGGCTTGTTATCTATGCGTCATCTACGCCTAGGTGCTAGTACTAACATGGCGGAAGCTCCTTAGGACGCCGTGTTTAGTACTAGCCCCTCGGAGATCAAAGTATTGTATACATCTATCTATATTTCTATATTGTGTGGTCGACAAAATATATTAATGAAAGTAGCACAGAGAACAGTATTATTTTTGTTACATAAGGTGATGATCTCTTACTTGGTGAATCTCGGAGGCCAAATGGAACAATTACCGAACTTGTTTTAGCTGAAGTAAACGAGAAAAAAATATTTCCCCTAACATACAGGGGCGACTAAGGCCATTCAGCGCTGAAACGGAAACTGACAGTGTAAAAGTCTGAAAGGTTTAACAGGAGGAAAACCTAGAGAGAGAATATAAACGGAGGTACAGTCAAAGGAATGAAAGCGACTGCAGCTAGGGGCCGAAGGCACGCTGCAAAGACTCTCAAGTAATGCCTACAAGGCACAGCATGAGGTGCACTGACGACACTAACCCCCTACGGGAGTCTTAATCACACGAGCAGCCAGTAAAACATCGCAACGGTGATGATTAGAGGCAGGGTCTGATCAATTTCATTCCACCGCCACTCACTTATCACTGTCATCTGCTCACCGGAATCTATTCAGAGAAGGAATTCAAGATTAATGCCCTTTCCACGTCATTTCACGGCAAGAAAATATATTGGCAATATCAAGAACTATATTGTTACAGTGATTGTGATTTTACCTCCTGCGGGAAGGCCATTTTTAGTTTTCTGTAAAAGAGAACTATTGAGATGGCTTTGTCTGTCCGTTCGCATTTTTTCTGTCCGCCGTCAGATCTTAAAAACTGCTGGGGCTAGAGGGCTGCAAATTGGTATGTTGATCATCCATCCTCCAATCATCAAACATACCAAATCGCAGCCCTCTAGACTCAGTAATTTTTATCTTATTTAAGGTTATAGTTAGCCATGATCGAGCGTCTGGCACCGCAACAACAAAGGCGACCGCGACAGGCTGAGAATTTCACGGGCCATGGCTGAGACCTTCATACAGCATTATTCGCCGTACAGAAACCTCGATTTCACCGAAGAAACTCCGGCGAATGCTTTACTTGTTAATTCTTCCGCATTCAAGCGGACTGTTTATCTCCTCCCCGTGACGCGTAACTTATCGTTTTTCCATTTGTCATTTATGCTTTAGTTATTTATGACTCCGTTGCCTTTTCATTCTACAGCGGGAAAAGTTTATCGTGAAGAAATGAATCGCTAATGGCGCTTCGGCCAGTTACACGGAGGCGAACAAAACGGGACATTCTGCATTTGAATGAATGCATTCAGGATGTGTAAGGCTTGAATATTCTGCGTTCGAATTAGAATATTCGGAATATTTAAGGCTTGGGAACAGAGAGGGAGGGAATAGGGTGAATATGGGGCGTGCATTTTCAGCGTCACGACTCTGTTTAATATGTAACCCCTTGTGTTGTCGCTGCATGCTGGCTATGCGCATGTATCTGTTGCATATATGTGTGTATGTATGCATATGTATACATATATATATATATATATATATATATATATATATATATATATATATATATAATACATATGTATATATCTGATAATATATCTATGTACATATATATATATATATATATATATATATATATATATATATATATATATATATATATATATATATATATATACATACATATAACATTAACATTTATATTAATAAATATGTATATATACACATACATACACATACGAATTTCCTTACTCTCACACACAAGCCCGTACACATACACACACACACACACACATACCAAACACAAACAAGAGCCCAAAACTCGCTTTACCAAAACTTGACTACAAGAGAAAGCAAACGCGCGCGCTCGCGGGCGCGCATCGTGACTGAACCAGGCACACAAAGGCTCTCTCTCTCTCTCTCTCTCTCTCTCTCTCTCTCTCTCTCTCTCTCAAACTATCCAAACAAGCGGCAAAGAAGAGAGTTTTCGTCGAACACCTCAAACAAACACACGCAGGAAGCAAGTAAAACTCACAAACGTCCTAACAAGGGTGGGAAAGTGTTTGTGTGTGTGTGTGTATGTGTGTGTGTGCGTGTTTTGTTAAGGGAGTAGGGGACGGGCGTTTAAAGGGGTGTTAGCCAGGGGGCAGGGGTTTGAGAATTAAGGCTAGGGATGGGGTGGGGGAGGCCATCATCCCCTTAGATGAAGGTGTCATAATGAAATTTAAAGCTAAACGAGAAAATGGTCGTCTTTGTCTCTGCGATCGAATTGCATCCCTTTTGTCGCCTTATTCTTGTCGATTTATATATTTGCTTTTCTTATTGTTGTTAATATTATTTGGTTCTTGCCATTACTGCCATTATCTTGGTCTCTCCATACGTATATTCTTAATCTGCACTGAATATTTCTTATTGGTTTATGTATGTACTTTTCTTATTTTTATTATTGTTTTCTAGTTGTTACTAGTACTGCTATTAGCCTTGTCTCCGTAATTTAAATACATTCTTAATTTGTACTGAGGATATATATAGATATATATATATATATATATATATATATATATATATATATATATATATATATATATATATATATATATATATATATATATATATATATATATATATATATATATATATTATATATAATTTCCATATGTTTAGCATATGTTGGAACAACCAACGCTGCTCTTAAATGCATTCATTCATTCATTCATCCATTCATTCATTTATCCATCGCTTCTCTGTCAATCCCCACCCAAAAAAAAAACCAACTATTTACAGAACAAACCGCGTGCAAATCCCCTAAAAAAACTGAAAAAAAAAAAAACAATCACCATTTTCCAGCTTCCATTACATCCCGCGACACCAAAGGGAGATCAGTCGGGTTGCCATAAGCCCTGGAGATAAAAAAAAAAAAAAAAAAACATTTTTTTAAAGTTATTAAACAAATAAAACTCAAGTACGCAACTTTGATTACGGTTTCCGGGCGCTGGGAACCGAAACCGGAACGTCGGCCCGAAATGAATGCAGGATACCAACTGTTTTCGCCCGGGGGCTAAATCCGATTGGAAAACAACCCGAAACTTTAATCGTGGCCCTTTGGTGGCGGTGCCGGTCGTTGGAATCGGATGTAGGTCGTTGGGGCCTTATGTAGGTCGTTGGAATCCAGTACAAAGTAAGTCGTTCGATGTAGGGCGTTGGAATCCAATACAAAGTAAGTCGTTCGATGTAGGTCGTTGGAATCCAGTATAGGTCATTGGAATCAAATGTGGGTCGCTGGAATTCAATGTGGGTCGCTGGAATTCAATGTAGGCGGTTGGAATCCAATGTAGGTGGTTGGAATCCAATGTAGGTGGTTGGAATCCAATATAGGTCATTGGAATACAATGTAGGTCGTTGGAATCCCATGTATCTCGTTGGAACCCAATGTAGGTGTCGTTGGAATCCAGTGTAGGTCGTTAGAATTCAATATAGTTTTTGGAATCCAATGTAGGACGTTGGAATCCAATGTAGGTCGTTGGAATACAAAGCAGGTCGTCAGAATCCAATGCAGGTCGCTGGAATCCAATGCAAGTCGTTGGAATCCAATATAGGTCGTTGGAATTCAATATAGGTCGTTGAAATCCAATGTAGGAGTCGTTGAAATCCATTGTAGGTCGTTGGAATCCAATATGGGTCGTTGGAATCCAATGTAGGTGTCGTTGGAATCCATTGCAGGTCGTTGAAATCCAATACACGTCGTTGGAATCAACGTAGATCTTTGGAATCCTACGCATGTCGTTGGAAACCAGTGCAGGTAGCTGGAATCCAACGCAGGTCGGTGGAATTCAATATAGGTCATTGCAATCGAATGTAGGTCGTTGAATCCAATGTAGGTCGTTGGAATCCAATGCAGGTCTTTGGAGCCCTTATGTATGTCATTGGAAACCAATGTGGGTCGCTGGAATCCAACGCAGGTCTTTGGAATCCTTTGTAAGTCGTTGGAATCCAATTCAGGTCGTTGGAATCCAGTGCAGGTCGTTGGAATCCAGTGCAGGTCGTTGGAATCTATTTCAGGTCGTTGAAATCCAATGCAAGTTGTTGAAATCCAATGATGCTCGCTGGAATCCAATGTGAGTCGTTGGAATCCAATACCAGTCTCAAAGGAACCACGACACAGGGGTTTTTCGGACGTGAATCCACCGCCCCCGACACTCAATCAAAAACGCACTCTCTGTCAAAGAGATAATGAGAAAACTCGCCACCGCGCACAAGTCACGTTATATTATTATTAATCGCTCGCTTCATCAATGACGCGAAATTGCATGTAATTTAACGGTGGATTGTTGCCGCCGAGCGTAACGCTTCGAGGAACTTTCCCCAGACCGTTGTGCTGCCAATAAACCAATTACGGACACCCTATCAGAACAAAACAATATTATCATTATGATTATTATTATTATTATTATTATGAACGCGCTAATTGAACTCGCAAAGCCCCGCTGTTTGCAATCATCACGAAAGCAAGGGCGGAGAGGGGGCGTAAGGGTTTGGGGTGGAGAGAGATGGGGAGGGGGGGGGGGAAGATATGCTTTTTATACACACGGATGGCAGAGTCCATCTGGCAATCGCGAGAACTGTCCTGCCGATAGCGGCGCGAACGATCATAAAAGTATATTTCGTTTTTGTATTTTTTTTTCTTTTCCGCCCCCTTTCACTAAACGAATAAAATGCACCCGATGCGAAGTAAATAGTCTAAAGCGTTATTAAATTCTTCGCCGGACATTTGTTACAGCGAATGGATATCGCATCGAAAAAATAAATAAAAAAATAAATAAAAAAAAAGCGAGTGAAATGTAAAAATAGTGATATTTTTGACAGCGGTAGGGATACGAGGTTTTGAAATACTAAACTTAACAATATTTCGAACCGGAGTCCCATTGCTTCCTGCATGCACGAGGTTTGCAATGCACTGGAGGTGAAAAAATAATAAAAAAAAAAATGGAGGGCACTTTTTTCCTCTATTTTTTTTTGACAGGTTTTTCTGATGCTTTATTTCTTTCGTATGCATTTTTTTATCTTCTTCATTTCATATTCTTTTTCGTTTTGCTTTGAGAATATTTTTTATTTTTGTTTCCTTCTTGAGTATAATTTTCTTGTCGCGTAACAATTCACATAATAACTGAAACATGCACGCAAAGGTCAAACCTTCAATTATAAGCTAAATGACTCCGCAAGCAAATATCCATGAAAGCACATATCAGAAACAAAAGCAAAGTCCTGATGCATCTTTAAATAATTCAGATTTATAATTCTTTTCAAATTGTTTCAACAAATGAACGCCATATTTTTTGGTAGCCTGAATTTCAAGTCAATGGCCCCTTTGGTGGGCTTGTTCCATATGAATAGGGTTCATCTTCTCTTCTAATAATAATAATAATAATAATAATAATAATAATAATAATAATAATAATAATAATAATAATAATAATAATAATAATAATAATAATCCCAGTGGATCTTTCTTGTTTGTCCGGCCTGGGTGGGGCGGGGTAGGCAGGGGATGGCGAGGGTAGGGGAGACATGACACAGCCACCCTCCTCCTGCAAACCTGTTTGTCCGCCCCAGGTGGGGCAGGGTAGGTAGGAGATCGGGAGGCTAGGAAAGACGTGATGGGTAGCTCCGGGTTCCAGCGCAGGATAGCGCGTGCCATCAACCTCGTAGTAATAATAATAATAATAATAATAATAATAATAATAATAATAATAATAATAATAATAATAATATCTTTCTAAGTAATAATACCGTGGTTCAACTTGAATTAATAGCAGGAATATTCCTCAATCAAGCATACAACCCAGATAGTATAAAAGTCTAAGTTAAAATACAAAATCGTTATACATTTCTAAGCAACTGAGACACACTGTTTGTCTAAGCTGCGTCGGAATTATTGCCTTCAAGCAAGCAAACCTACAAACATACATACACATGGGGAAATCCTTTTACATTTCCAAATACAGATTTTGAAAATTCCGGATATAATATACATACACTCAAGCTCTCGCTAAATCTCTTGTATCTTTTTTTTTTTTTAGTCTCTAAGTCCCCTAAAGGTCCCTTGCAATTTTGGGTAAAGGTTACGTGTCTAGTACGCCAGCGTTGTCATTCATTCAGGTACCTACTTCACTACACACACACACACACACACACACACACACACACACACACACACACATATACATATATATATATATATATATATATATATATATATATATATATATATATATATATATATATATATATATATATACCCTTAATTCTAACGAGTATTGCGATTCTTTTCCTACGACTCTTTGGTGCTGTTAATTCTCAATTTCGCCTTCAATTCTATAGAAAATTATTGGTGTATAATTCCCAATTTCGCCTTCAATTCTATAGAGAATTATTGGTGTATAATTCTCAATTTCGCCTTCAATTCTATCGAGCATTATTGCTGTACATACTATTCAATCCATAACTACCAATTCAACGCTTCGTCCCCAACTCCAGCGGATTCTAAACTACCCACCCGGCAAAAACGGGCCCAAAAAACGTCTGCAGGTCCTTCGGTCACGCCCCTCTGCATCTTCGCCCACGAGCTAATCGAGCCACAACCGTCCTGTCACCAATTTGCACAGCAGAAGAAGAAGAAGAAGAAGAAGAGAAAAAAAAAGAAAAGTTAGGCCCTAAAGGAAGAGGGAAAGGAACGAGGGGAAAGAATCTATTTATGCAAACAGTTTGTCGGCGTGGAATCCCAGATGACTTTTTCGGCCGGCGGTTCTAAAATCACAAAAGAATTGGCGAGTAGAAAGAAAGTAAAAGGTTTTTATAAGCGAGACGAGAGAGACAGAGAGAGGTTTTAACTGGAGGAGCAGTGAAAAATAGTCGAGCTCGTGTGTCTGTGTGTGTTTGTGTTTGTGCGTTTGTGTATTTGTGTTTGTGTGTGCCAGTAGAGAGAAATTCAAGGGTTTCTTTTTTTTATACAAGCGAGACGAGATGTTTTAACTGGGGAAAAATGGTTCGGTTGGTTGGTTTGGATATTTTAGCCATACATGCCAAGCACTGGGGAACGTGAGGCAATTCAGCGCTTAAAATCGAACACCAGTTTAGCTAAAATTCAGCAAAACTATAAAGTAATATAAAACGTAAATATATATATATATATATATATATATATATATATATATATATATATATTATATATGTATATATGGGGCTATCAGTCGAGAAACATGCCAAGCGCCATCCTGGGTCAAAGTACTTTTTAATTTAATTCATTATACTGTATATTAAAAATGGCACCTGGCATGCTTCTCGACTGAAAAGCTCATATATGTAAATATATATTACATATATAATATTCTCTTTAATAAGAACTAAATAAATCTATAAAACATGATAAGAAAATTCTGAAACAAAAGTTAATCTTACTGACATCACAATTAGCATCAAGTACCCAACTCATGATGCACGCACGAGTACGCCTGTGCTCCTGTCTGTGTCTGTGTCTGTTTGTGTGTCTGTGTGTGGGCACAGCCACTGCGTGGGAAATCAGGGCGAAGGAAACGTCTCCCGCTTTCTTTTGTTACTCCTGCTCGGAATTCCAAACAAAAATGCTTGCTGGGAGCTTGCTTTTGCATGATTTATGTCCGCTGAATTTAGTTCGCCCGCTCTCCTCGGCGGTTCTAAACAGAGGAGGGATTGTTACATGTTTAATGCGCTGGATTCTTCTGCTCGCTCGAAATGAGGTGGTAAGTACACGTGCGTAAGTATTCATACGCGAGAATGCTTGTATGCTTGTATACTGTACAAGTATCCGTGCTGACAAGCATTGGACGTTAGATGATGTTAGTGTATTGCGCGTGAAAAATTCGGTTTAATAGGATAAATGTAAGCGTACAATTTATATGCTTTTTGAAGACGAATAAATTGTAGACCACAAGAACGTTTGCGTGTGATTATATTATATATATATATATATATATATATATATATATATATATATATATATATATATATACATATCCTGTATATGCATATATTTATACATATATATACTGTGTATGTATATATGTATATACATATATATATATATAACATTATATATACATAGCGTCTGTGTACAGTATGTGTATAGATGCACACAGTATTTTGTCTTTACATATTCCATAATAATCTCATCACTATTACAAAACCGACTAACTATATCCATACACACACGCACGCACACACACACACACACACACACACATATATATATATATATATATACACACACAAACCCAAACAATAAAACCAGAAGCCATTCCACTTTTTACTTCCATCGTTTGCTCTCTCGCTAACCACCTTCGGAGAATGCCACTCTCTAAGGCCTCTCGTCATTCCGAGAGGCACTCTTTCACACAGCATCCCACAGCGGCTGTCCATGCTAAACGGAATTCTCTGTCACGGTGCCCAAGGTCTGCGACACGGCGTGGCGAGGAGTCCCTTTATCCAAATTCGAAATGTGGACCAATTTCCTCCTTAGTTCTTCGAGTCCGCTTTTGGTCGGCTGGTGTAGTGGTTAGTGTCGTGGCGTGACACTCAGATGCCGCGGGGGTTTGCGTCTCCCCCCCAGGGAGATGTAAAATCACCGGGATTGTATCATGATCAGTTACTGCTGCAGTGTGGGGTCTGCTGCGGTGGGAGGTTGAAACCCACATTCTTTGGACGCCTGAATTTCAAGGCAGTGGCCCCTGTGGTGGGCTTGTTCCTTGTGAATAGGTTTCATCTACCATAATAATAATAAATAATAATAATAATAATAATAATAATTATAATAATAATTAAACCTGTCTTCCATTTCTGTCAGGCTTCGAGCTTATAGGTCTGATCATTAATGAGCTTCACCTTAGCTTCAACTCAAACCACAGCACGGTACACTGTAGGCATTACTCAATGCTCTTTGACGCGTTCCTTTTGCCCCTAGTTGCAACCCCTTTCATTCCTTTTACTTTACCTACGTTCATATTCTCTTTCTTCCATCTTACTTTCCACCATCTCCTACCAATGGATTCATAGTGCAACTGCGAGGTTTCTATTCCATTTAAACCAGAGCAAAATGTTTTTCCCCTTTCTGAAAGGATTTCAGCCTCTTACATAAAACCTCATTTTAAAATAACCATAACTCTAAAATAAAAGATTCAAACCTTCTAGCAAGATAATTAACAGTCGCTTTGGTTTGGTTCAATTAATCTATCTGTTTCCATGTTATCAATATTACCATAAACCCAATGAAAGTGTTTTTACGAATACATTGCAGGGAAGAAGTCTTGAAGTGGATAAAAAAAATGTATTTGTTTATCGATTTCTGTCACTCATCTGTATTGAAATAAAAGGCAGCTTCCTGCTGTTCGCGGCGGAAAACACAGGCTACATGTTCAATGAATATTCATACAGTTAGGCTAATCACTTCCTAATGTTAATGAATGAAAATATAAACTGCTTAAAAATATTACGTTGGTAACGATATTATGTGGCCAATCTTTACGATCTTTCATTGCCCATTCTTGTTATGACATTTGTGTCATTTCGTAGAAAGGTTTGAAGTAGATTCAACCAATTGTTTATCAAATTTTATGCAAATAAAAAAAGGTCATGAACATCTTTATATAACCAATGCTTCTTCAGTTATACTGTCCTGAAAAAATACTTCTCTTAAGTATAATGTAAGTAGATACAGAGTATTTCTAATAAAAAGCTAGAGTCATTCTATATTTTAGTTTTCAAAATTATGCTGCCTTTAATAATACAAAAGTTCGTAGGCTATGTACAGCTATGGAATGCCTGTCGATAAATATGAATAAAATATTTTTATTTATATTCGGAATCACCTAAAACTGACCTGCATTTTTGACAACTTACCCCTTCAGTAAAAATACGCTAAAATGCTTTTTTAAAATACTGAATAAAATATACTCATATTCAACATATATTCAAATTAGCTAACATGTATGGCATTTTTTCATCTGGTAAAAACGCGATTAATATTTTTTTTTTAAATACGTATTAAGGCTGGCACTTTCTGTAAAGTATGGACTCTACTCTCGTTTTCTTTGCCACAATGAAGCGATAACTTAGCATTCTGTTTAATCATTCCCACGGCGAGAAAAATACGCGGTTACGCTCTCCGGCGGAATGCGGTAGGAATGCTAACAGCAGTCCATCCCCCCTCTTTTCGGCGGTCCAGAGAGCGTAAAAAGTCCCTCACCGCTTGATTTTACATATTTTATCTCCGAAGTGAAATTTACCTCGGCGATAAATCGCCCTCGGGGTTTATGCTGAGCAGAGTTCGGAGTCGTGGATCAATTAAGGAAATTTATATGACCGAGTTTTCAAACAAAACTTCCGCTTCAAGGAGAAACTTCATTGGCAGAGCCGTCGTTCCGAGAAGTTGCGGCACGCTGAGGAAAAAGAGAGAGAGAGAGAGAGAGAGAGAGAGAGAGAGAGAGAGAGAGAGAGAGAGAGAGAGAGAGAGACTTCATTTACAGAACCATCGTTCCGAGAAGTTGCAGAGAGAGAGAGAAAGAGAGAGAAACTTCATTTACAGAACCATTGTTCCGAGGAGTTACGGAAAGCAGAGAGAGAGAGAGAGAGAGAAGAGAAACTTCATTTACAGAACCATTGTTCCGAGGAGTTGCGGAAAGCAGAGAGAGAGAGAGAGAAGAGAAATCTTCATTTACAGAACCATTGTTCGGAGGGAGAGAGAGAGAGAGAGAGAGAGAGAGAGAGAGAGAGAGAGAGAGAGAGAGAGAGAGAAGAGAACCTTCATTTACAGAGATTGTTCCGAGAGAGTTACGGAAAGTTGCATTAACCGCAATTACAAGTTGGAGGTAATTAATTCGATTCTGGATTCTGACCTCGACTTGTATAAACACTTCAGATGGAAAATTATTTTCTTTTGCATTTTTAATAATATCTTTTTTTTTATTTATTCCATTCCCATTCTGGCGTTAAATTTAAGTAGCTGGAATGGCGTGGCATTTACTTTCTAACTTTCATATTTTAATATACGTACCTGGATGAAAGCGTTATTTTCTTTTTATACGATTATTTTTATGCTCATATTTTCCTATTTTTGTTTTCTTTTTATACATTTATTTTTATGCTCATATTTTCCTGTTTTTATTTTCTTTTTATACATTTTTTCATACTTTCCTATTTTTATTTCTTTTTATATGTTTATTTTTATACATTTTCCTATATTTTCTTTTATTTTTATTTTCTTTTTATAGCCTACATTTATTTTTATGCTCACATTTTCCTATTTTTATTTTCTTTTTATGCATTTATTTCTATACATTTATTTTTTTCTTTTTTTAACACATTTATTTTTTATACACTTACTTTAATGCTCCTATTTCCCCATTTATACGCCACGGCTTCTATCAGAAACTCATTGACATTTAAATATACTATATAAATTCTAGCAGAATACATTACTTTTACTCGGTGGGAAATTACCAAAACATCACGTGGCCTACCATTAAATCCAACCGACCTTCAAAAGAAGCTTTTCATTCCCGATTCTGTGACCGAGAAAGACTTCTGAGAAGATTAGCTCACGGCGACTTCTCTACATGAAGCTGCTGTTTCTAATTTAGTGCCGGTAGGAGGACGCGGCCCTAAGGAGCCTAATTAGGAGGGGGGAGGGGCGGTGTTAGGCCCCGTTAAACCCCCTCCCCTATAAAAAGGCGAGCTTAAGGATCTGTTGCAAGCCAAACGCAAATGCCTCAGGGCGGTATCTTTAAACGTCCTACCTTGAGAACCGCGTTTCTTGACTTACTCTGAATGAGTGTAAAGCCTTCATTTAAATTTCTATTTAGAATTAGGGATGAGTTTTCTTTGCATATATATATTGCATAAATACATATATATATACTATATATATATATATATATATATATATATATATATATATATATATATATATATATATATATATATATATATATATATATAATTCATCCTCCCCTGTGTGAACGCAAAAGTTAAATTAGAAGGATCTTGAGACGTACTTTCAGACCCCAACGTCTGGTCCGGCCTCAAATGTGAATTAAGCGATTCACGGAGGAGGCAGGAAGGCTAGCAGGCATCGCTTGTCAAAGCAGTCATTCTCTCTCTCTCTCTCTCTCTCTCTCTCTCTCTCCTTTTAGGAGAAAAGCGCGGCCGCCACCGAGATTTCACGCCTCCCGTGACAAACAGCGTGTTTTCCTTTGAGGAGCGTTTGATGTTCCTTGCCCACCACGCCCCAACCCCAAATAAAAAGAGTATAAAAAAATTGAAAAGCAAAACCTTCGATTATGCCGCCGGTGAGGTTAAAATTTTTCCCCCCCTCAAAGTGTCTCTGGGAGAAACGAGGTCATGTCGGAATATTGTCAGGACGCGACCCAGATGAAAATCGGTAAGACTCGAGATTCTGCTGAGGGTCAGAAATTGGAAAGCGAGCGAGGCAGGAGATGACACGTCGAAGGTACCCTCTGGCATTTTGCAGCCAAATTCGGACAAAGTAGTTAATAAAGGATTGTCTTGTTCCCCGGCAAACTGGCGTCGCGAATTGTCCAAAAGTGGTGGGGAAAATGAAAGGGTTTTACATTTCGAGAGACATTACTGTATGTATGTGTATACATGAAGAAATATATATACATATATACGCATACACACACACAAACATATAAATATATATATATATATTATATATTATATATTATATATAATATACATATAAAATAAATACATATACATATATATACCTATACATACATACAACAGCTCCTTGGCGGGTATTTCGGCGACACAAGACGCCAAAAAGACGCCGATAAAAAAAAAAAAAAATAGGGGGCGGCGCGCTCGAGTGACGCTCCCACCTCCACCGCCGCCGCCGCTTTTATGTGACGAAGTTAGGGCGGAATAAGCCGAGCAGAAGAAAATCCCATTTCGAACCAGACGACACAGAGTCAAATCCCGCCGAGGCGGAACAAGTGTTATTTTTCGCAGCTAAAGGTTAAATGTCCAAGCTACGAAGCGACGGGGTGAAATTCTGGTGGAACTGACTGAGTCGGAGACAGTGCGTCATGTTACGTCACAGAAAGAAGAAGAAGAAGAAGAAGAAGAAGAAGAAGAAGAAGAAGAAGAAGAAGAAGAAGAAGAAGAAGAAGGTGTATTCTGTACGAGACAGGAGTCGGGAGGCAGATCTGAAATGGAGTCAGAAATAAAAGATAGCGAGGTAGAATTGAGATATCGTGACTATTTCAGATTCAAAACATTGTGTGCTAAGATTAAGATACCATGACCTTTTCCTACGTCTGCTAGAATTAAGATAGCATGACTTTTCTGACGCAAAAGATTGTCTGCTAGAATTAAGATACCATGACTTTTCTGACGCAAGAGATTGTCTGCTAAAATTAAGAGACCGTGACTTTTCTTACGCAAAAGATTGCCTGCCAAAATTAAACTATCATGACCTTCTCTAACGCAAAAGATTGTCTGCTAAAATCAAGATAGCATGACTTTTCTTACGCAAAAGACGGTGTGCTAAAATTAATATATCATGACCTTTTCTGACGCAAAAGATTGCCTGCTAAAATTAAGATGTGATTTTTCTAACCACTGAAAAGCAAATATTCAAATGGCATACGAAAGCGATAAAAGAAGCTATCAGCCATCCCAGCTGCAAAGGACTCCCGTGCAAAAATCAACGCAGAAGCATGCTAGTGTCCAATATAATTTAAGAATAATAGAAATGAAGAGATGAAATTATCAAATGCGTACCCAGAAGATGGTGTGGTAGAGTTAAGATAGGATCACTTTTCAAATAAAAAAAAAAAAAAAAAATATATATATATATATATATATATATATATATATATATATATATATATATATATATATAATCATGTGCAATACAAGAAGGGCCTTAATCAAGTGCAAAATCTAAATAAAGCATGTTAGAAACCTATTCCTTATTAATAAAAGGGAAGGTACTAGTTTACACTGTAAATAATTCAATAGATAAATATGTGTAAAATATATATATATATATATATATATATATATATATATATATATATATATATATATATATATATATATATATATATATATATATACGATAAAAACTGTAAATAGAGGTATGGTGGAGTAAATAAATAGCCATTTTTTTATACTACTGATATGAGCATTTACATATATATACGCTCATATTATATATTATACATATAATATACTGCATATATATATACATATATATATATATATATATACATACACACACACACATATATATATATACACACACACACAAAATTAGACAGTATTAGCACCTTTACACATTCTCCCATTTTCTGACAGATTAATACCAAAAGGGCGAAGGAATAATAAATCGCACTTTACAAAATAATAAAACTATATTCCCAGCAAAGTCCGTCATCAAAATTCAGCACTGGAATCACAGAAAATCAACGGCACCAAATATTTTCATAGAGAGAATTACAGTTTGAAGGACTGACCACAAATGATTTCTTGAATTTCATTTCCAAAAAAAAAAATTTAATCATGAACAGCAAAGCTTTGTCATTAAATCGCTATTTTCAAGGAAAATTTAAAGGACGAAGATGTGAGTTAATTATTTGTTTAAAAATCTATATCCACGAGATATAAATTCATATTTTTAGATGAGACAATTTTATTGTTTGATATGCAAGAATATGAAATCAAGCTTTGTTACAATACCCACCTTTTTCAAAGAAAACTAAAAGAACAAAGATTTAAAAAACATCATTACATATCTACAGTGACATAAGTTCATCTTTGTAAAAAGATCGATTTTTGTAGCTGCCTGGCGAAGAAGTAAGTTAATTATTTGTTTAAAAATATATATCCACAGAGATATAAATTCATAATATTTTTAGATGAGACAATTTTATTGTTGTTTGATATACAAGAATATGAAATAAAGCTTTGTTATAATACCCACCTTTTTCAAAGAAAACTAAAAGAACAAAGATTTAAAAAACATCATTACATATCTACAGAGACATCAGTTCATCTCTTTAAATAGATCAACTTTTGTATCTGTCTGCAGAAAAAAAACACGAGCGAAAATAATAAGAGAACATTTGAAGTTATGCACGTGAAGATAAGCATATAAATCAATTAGTAGCTGATTCAAAACACACCATTATATACACACAGAGATATAAATTCATCTTTTTAGAGGAGTCAATTT
>NC_089770.1:5533500-5548500 GCF_040412425.1 Macrobrachium rosenbergii | reverse complement strand
TGCTAACACTTCATATAAGATTCCTTATCAAGAACATTATGCATGGTTGTTTATACATATATATATATTAATGTATATATGCATGTATATATATATATATATATATATATATATATATATATATATATATATATATATATATATATATATATATATATATATATATATATATATATATATATATTTACATATAGACATATATATACATATACATGTTTATACATATATATATATTTATATATAAATACATACATACATACATACATACATACATGTACATACGCATACACACACATAATGCATATACATAGACTCGTGCATCTTTCCACGACCGCGCCAACGCACAAATCCAGGTTAAGCTAACCATATCGCTAAAAAAAAAAAAAAAAAAAAGTGCCCAGCTCTGTAAACATTTAAAAAAAAAAAAAAAGGGATCCCCTGTCAATATAACCTGCCAGGCGCGGAGAACCGTTGCAAACCCGAATCCTAAAAACCAAAAGTTCTGTTAAACGACACCACAAAACAACGCCCGAAAAATGGGTCATAAAAAGATGAAGAAAAATATCGGTGGGACGACAATTCTGCAAAAACTTTTTTTTGTTTTTTTTTGAGTCGTGGACGACGACGAGAGGTGATGGCGGTGGTGCCCACGCATGCCTGCGAATGCAAGTACGCACGCAGGTGCGCATGCATGCACACACACACACATATATATACGCACTCAAGTGCAGTAATTCGATGGTATTTACTTCAGACATCGGTTTAATAAATAAACAATGTCTATATAGCCGTATTAATACGAACACAAGCACACTTGCCTACACACACACACACACACACACACATACACTCGCCTACACACGCACACACATGCACACACACACACACACACACACACGAACAAACATGCACTCAAGTGCAATAACTCGATGACATTTATATCAGACATCGGTTTCAAAACCAACAATGCCTATACCTAGGTAGGTGTGAAAAACGCCCAGGGAAATCGATCAAAATCCCATGAAATAAAAGTGAATGAAACAAAAGTGACTGAAATAAAAGTGAATAAAACGGAAGAAGAGTAATTTGCAAATGGAGAGGAAAAGAATTTGACAAAAGAAAAAAGCCATACAAAAATACATGTACAGCAATCGACAGAGAATAAGTTTAGCAAGATTAATATCTACATGCAATAAAACTGGTATACACTGTAATATAAAATTTAGGCCAAAATACCAAGCACTGGGACCTATGAGGTCATTCAGCGCTGAAAATTATATTGAAACGTATGTTGGGAGAAGGTGGAAATTAAGATAGAGAAGATGAACGGGGCATGAAACAAAACGCTTAAAATATAATTTAAAAAAATCAAATATGGAAAAAATTAAATCGACCCTATATAGAATATATATATATATATATATATATATATATATATATATATATATATATATATATATATATATATATATATATATATACACATATATATGTATTTATATATATGTATATATATGTATTTATTTATATATGTATATATATATATATACTATATATATATATATATATATATATATATATATATATATATATATATATATATATATATATATATATATCAACCTAATAAAGAATTTAAATATGGAAAAATCAAATCGACCCTGTATAGAATATAGACATATATAGATATATATACATACATATATCAACTTAAATAAAAATTTAAATATGGAAAAATTAAAGCGAACCTTAATAGTAAATATATCAACTTAAAATAATATCTAAATATGGAAAAATCAAATCGAACCTTAATAGAAAATATATCAAATAAAAAAAAATAATCAAATATGGAAAAATCAAATCGAGCCTGTATAGAAAGTATAACTTAAAAAAATAATTAAATATGGAAAAATCAAATCGACCCTGCATAGAAAATATATCAACTTAAAAAAAAAATAATTAAATATAGAAAAATTAAGCGACCATTAAAAAAAACAAACAAACACACACACACACACACAAACGCACACAATAACCCCCTAATTCACCTAAAAATTATGAAGGAAGGGTCAGCGAATCTCCCCAGCTTGGGCCTAATTGTGATTTATGACAGGCTACTCAGCGATATTTGACGAAAGAGAGAAAAATGGTCGAATCGGGAGGCGACCACAAACTCCTTTCGAATTGTGAAGGGTCTTGTCATTATTCATGAGTTGTTTTATGGTTGCTGTGGTTATGGTTGTTTTATGGTACCTCATAATGAGAGAGACACTTGATTTTTTATTATTATTATTATTATTATTATTATTATTATTATTATTATTATTATTATTATTATTATTTGTGAAGGACCTTCTCATCATTAATATGTTGTTTTATGGTTCCTCATAATAAGAAAGACACTTGATTTATTATTATTATTATTATTATTATTATTATTATTATTATTATTATTATTATTATTATTATTATTATTTGTGTAGTTTCTAGTACTAGTAGTTGTAGTAGTAGTAGTAGTAGTATCAGAAAGAGACTTGATATTATATTATTATTAAAAAAAAGAGGAACAAGAACAAAATTGTCACTATAATTATTATCACATATAGTAGTAAAAATAGTAGTAAGATAGTTTTCAGTAGTCACAATCAATAACAGACCCAAGGATGAGTAAAATCCAAAAAATGAATTAATAAATTGTCATTCTAATTATTTCACATATAATAAAAATAGTTAAGATACGCTTTTCAGTGTGTCACAATCAATAACAGACCCCTTATTCTGAGTACTATCCATACAAAATGTATTAATATATTTACATTCTAATCTCTCTCTCTCTCTCTCTCTCTCTCTCTCTCTCTCTCTCTCTCTCTCTCTCTCTCTCTCTCTCAAAATAAAGCCATTAATAGCCAGCTATAAACAATTGCATTTTAAAATTCATTCTCTCTCTCTCTCTCTCTCTCTCTCTCTCTCTCTCTCTCTCTCTCTCTCTCTCTCTCTCTCTCTCTCTCTCTCTCTCCTAAATAAAATAAGACAAAACCAGGTTGTACAAATACATTTTTTCTGCACAGCAATAAACAATAACCACGCAAAATACCAGACAATTTTATAATGAATCCTCTCTCTCTCTCTCTCTCTCCGCGCAAGTAAAACCAAAGCCTGTGTCAAGAATTTAATACCGAAAGGGGGCTTCATTCCGAAAACATCATTTGAACCCCGGCAATAATTTTATCATCGTGCAAAGTCCAAAACAGCTCTATTGAATTTAGATGACCTTTCCTCACGACCTCGCAACTGAGAGAATATTCTAATTGAATATTTCCCGTAATTCAATGCTTATTTTCGGAGAAGAAGGAGCGGAATCTATATCATACCCTAATGCTTCATATGCGTCATGGCATGGTGATATTCATATAATTCTTACGTAAGGAAATTAATTGTCAAGTAAAATATGTTTGTGAAGCCTGAAATTCTATGTAACGTCAATGGCACATTTCTGACATAAGTAAAGTTAACTGTGAAGTCAAGTATGTTTATGAAGTCAGAAATGTTATAGACAGTCAGTGGCGAAGTAAAATTCATTTTACATCAACAAAGTTTTCTTTCTGTTCTGCACAATATGTTTGCGCAGCTATGATTAAGTTCTGTCTTGGTCAAATGATGTAAAGCCAAATAGGCTTTATTAATGAAGTTATGCTTTGGCTGGGCTTGGTAACTAGAGAATTCCCGTTTCCATGCAAGAAATTGGGAGGTTTCAGACCACGCATGAAAACTAACTTTTTTCTATTATATTTTTATTTTTTGTTTTTATTTTATTCAATTTCTCGCTTATGCATTTACATCTACTACTAATCTAGGTACGATTGACATTAAAAAGAGTGGATGTGGCGATGGTAGGCACTGTCCCACTAAGAATAAAAATGTCTATACATACATATACATATACATATTGTAAATACATATAGGCTATACATGAGTGTTATAACAAAATTTGTATATATTCGTCAATGGCTTGGAAATAAAGTCGAAACCGGTCAGGACCTACACCCCGTCTCTTATTTTTCACCTGTGGTAATGTGTGATAAATGAATCACGTACAAATGTGATAATAATCATTATATATAAATATATATATATATATATATATATATATATATATATATATATATATATATATATATACACACCTATATATATATATATATCACCCCATATAATATAATATATATAACAGCTATGAAATAAGGGAAAGTAGCAAAATAAAGGATCTCCGTAGTGCTGGGGAAACAAGGCGGGCGCGCGAGCCGAAAGTAAAATTTGCGCGCACATCATCAAACCAATACTCGCTGTAGACATTCAGCAAACAATACATAAACAATACCTAACTTTACAGCCTTTTATCATTTACTCAATCATCATCATCATCACCTTCACCATCATCGTCAGCATCGCTTAATCCAGTGTTCTATTTCTCATTACGAGAAGTTCGTATTGATTACTGATTTACTCCGTTGATTATTTTATGAAATTTTGGATGTTAAAGCCCCAAACATGGGGCACTTCTGGCCAATCAGCGCTTACGACAGTGAAAAGGGGGGAGTTGGAGGAGTTGGACAGCTAGATAAAACAGATCAACAAAATAAAGGAAAGTAAAAAGATCGAAATGTGGAACTGGGAGAAAGACCCTACAATTACATTAAGAATTAATAGTCAGAGAGGTTGGACAACAAGATTGAAAAACAAGCAGGAATGGAGGTCAATTAAAAGGCTAAAAAAAGTGGGTACAGGTAGGGGCCGAAGGTACGCTGCAAACACCTTTAGTAATGCCTACAGTGCACCGTGTGGGGTGCGCTGACGGCACTACCCTACTACCGGGGTATTGATTCTGATGAATAACATGATCGCCCAGGCTGTGAGGGCATCCTCCTCCTCCTCCTCTCTCCCCTCCCCTCTCTTCCTCCTCCTCCTCCTCCTCCTCCTCCTCCTCCCTCCTCTCTCTCTCTCCTCTCTCTCTCTCTCTCCTCCTCCTCCTCCTCCTCCCTCCTCCTCCTCCTCTCTCTCTCCTCTCTCTCTCTCTCTCTCTCTCTCTCTCTCTCTCTCTCTCTCTCTCCTCCCCTCCTCCTCCTCCTCCTCCTCCTCCTCTTCCTCTCCTCCTCCCTCCTCTCTCTCTCTCTCTCCTCCCCTCCCTCCCCTCCCCTCCTCCTCCTCCTCTCCTCCTCCTCTCCTCCCCTCCTCCTCCTCCTCCCCCCTCTCTCTCTCTCTCTCTCTCTCTCTCTCTCCTATGCCGAATGAGTGGGAGTATTTGCAGCCATGTATGAATTGAACGAATGCGTTTTTTTTTTCCAGCGAGGAGAATTTTTATCAACAATTTTCTCTTTCAGTTTTATTGGCGCGGATTCGTTTAGCTAATCATTTTTTTCCCCAGGGTCAATGACCGTGGCTTTTGTAATGTCAGAGAGTTGCGGTCAATTCTCTCTCTCTCTCTCTCTCTCTCTCTCTCTCTCTCTCTCTCTCTCTCTCTCTCTCTCTCTCTCTTGCATCACCAGTGAGAAAGTGTGAATGTGCTGTTTTTGTTTTTGGAGTCAAAACTGTTAAGGAAAATGGATGGATGGATATTATTTATATTCCCACACACACACACAAACATATATATATATATATATATATATATATATATATATATATATATATATATATATATATATATATATATATATATATATATATATATATATATATATATAATACTTCTCTTCTTACCTTACAACAAATTTTAAGGAACCGTGCTCAAGTCACTTTCCCCCTCACCCCCATAGTCTAGCATTTTTTTTTAATGAAGGCTTAACATCACCTCACACTGGAGGACAATCACTGAACATCACATATAGGACCTGGAATACAAAATTCATGCCAAAAGCCCAAGCGCTGGGACCTGAGGTCATTCACCACTGAAAGGAAAACAGTAACAATTGTCAGGAGAGGTTGGACAGCAAGCTGGAACAAAGACATGAACGGAGGTACAGTAAAAGGAACGAAATGGGTTACAGCAGCTAGGGGCCTAAGGAAGGCACGCTGCAAAGAACCTTAAGTAATGCCTATAGTGCGCCGCGTGCGAGGGACATCATAAACAGAAAGAACCTGTAATAAGGCCACAGGGCATTTGTAGCTAATGTGCAGCGCAGAGCGAAAATATCTTTTCCTTATATATATGTCTGAAAGGAGATTACGTTTTGGCAAAAACATTATTTTGTTTCTGCTTTTAATCTGATTACTTAAGGCTTTCGCGATTCCCAGCCAGCCATTCAGGTATTAGCGAAGTGAGGATGTGCCTGCCCAATAAGAAGGGATAAACCAGGAGGTATAAGAGGGAAGGAATAACCAAATGTACAGGAGAGATAGATAAAGAAGAAGGTGGAAATAAGAGAATATAAAATAAGGAATTACTTTGAGGTACATTAACTGAAATGTAACCATTTTAATAATGAAAAGCATGGGGTTATTTTTGCTAAAAACATATGCTTTATTTACTATATTTTCTTAGGCAGAATTCACCTGTTGTAAAGTTATCATATAATTGCAATGCAAAGGTGGTATTTTTAATCTTATAGTTTTAAAAAGTTTAGCACCAGCTGGTCTGATCAATGGCTGGACGGGTGACTTGACAACCAAGAAATCCCAAACACTGAAACATAAGCCACTGGGGTTGGGTGTGGGGATGGCAACCTCATTCTAAAATACTCGCTGAACACCAAAATGATAGTAAAGTAGCCTATATATAAATATATATTTATATATATACATATAAGAAATAATCAACACACAACCACGTGTGGAACAGAAATAAATTTCCGACTCACATCAGGATCGAACCCAGGTCTTTCAACTGAAAGACAAGACCGCTGCCAATCAAGCCATTTTAGCCTGCCCAGGTAAACCCTAAGGTACAGTGGTACTTAGGTTCCAGCTTCTTTTATGACTTGCGTGGCTTGGTCGGCAGCGGTCTTGTCTTTCAACTGAAAGACCCGTGCTCGATCCTGATGTGAGTCAGAAATTTGTGTGTGTGTGTGTGTTTGTATGTGTAGTGTTTGTATGTGTAGTGTATGTGTATGCGTGTATATTTATATACATGTGTGTGTGTATATAACATATGTTATATTATATATATATATATAAACACATAAACGTGTGTGTGTGCGTGTGTGTGCGTCTGTTGCCGCTTGTTTGTACGACGGTAATCCGTCATGCATATTGAATGAAGATCACATCAGTGTTATGAGAGTAAGTCTGAATATTTTACCGTGATCAAAGGACAGGCGCTAATTGGAAATCGTATCATAAGCTTCATATTGCAAATGAAATTCTGAGATAGGAAATAGCCATTAATTATTGCAGCAGCTTCTATGCTCGCAATCCGCGCGTAGCCAACGAGCAAGCGAACAGATAAATAATGCAAAGAGAATCAGATGTGATAAGATTTATTGCAATTATGATTTCAACATGGGGGTTACTTCTTTCTCGCGTTTTTCTTAATGTGCTTATTATTTTGCCCCTTTTCGTGAGGGGAAATAACTCTGAATGTAAATAATGTATCTTCTTTTAATGGATAAAAAAGCAGATGTAAGATCTATTGCTGTTATGACCGAATACGGGTATTTATCTCTTATGTTTTTTCTTAATGCACTTGATTTAGTTTCTTGTTTACTTTTGCGAAGGAAAAACTTCATACATAAATACGTTAGCGTCTCCTTTTGAAGATTACAAAAAAAAAAAATACAGTTTGAATAACCTAGTTCCCTCCTCGTTCGCTCGTGCAGAAGAGAATTAGGATATATATTCAATTAATCCTTTCACGTACCTGATTTAGCTTTTTGTCTGGTTTCACGAAGGGCAAAACTTTGATTATAAATATAATTAGCATCTCCTTTTGAAGGAAGAGGAGAGAAAAAAAAAGGTTTGAATACGCTAGCTTCCTCGTTCGCTTCTGCTGAAGGGAAATAGGATATATATTATATATTTAATTAATCCTTTGCCTGATTTTCAAGACGCGAAAAAAACAACAACATTCTTCCGATTCTGAGGACGAAGAAGAGGAAGATGAAAAACACATTGAACTTAATTTTGGAAAATTGAAAGGAGGATATGAGATGATCATTAAAGCATTATGCAAAAAGACGAAACGACACCGCATGCTAATTAACTGAATTAGAAAAAATACAAGAATAAAGGGGATGTGAGAGAGAGAGAGAGAGAGAGAGAGAGAGAGAGAGAGAGAGAGAGAGAGAGAGAGAGAGAGAGAGAGAGGTTATTCGTATCCTCCGTGAATCCATAATTCAGAAGAATTTGATTAACAACCTAATGAAACCTGCGTTGATTAGCCAAAGCGCAAATATCATACTGAATTTGGAGACAGTTCTTGTTAGGAATGAAAATGAGATCAAATAAAGAAAAAAACTACATGATCTAGAAAAATCTGAAATACCTCTGAACTATATATTCTTTCCAGTAGCTTATACCGTCCTTCATTCTCTCCACATGAACAAACCATATCATATTATTCTCATTCATCTTTACATCTATGCTATCCTTTGCACCACTTATACCTCCAGCCATATTTCTCTTCTCAAACTTCTCATCATTTTTTTTTATTTTAATCAAACTCCTAACTTAAACCTTCCATGGTTAATGTCATGTCCCTATAATTCTTATAATCATATCAGTCACCTAGCATCTTTTACAACCTAACAACTATTCCTTTTAATTATTCCACTGGAGTCTTTCCCTCTTCAAAACATACCTTACAAACCCTGGCCAGCCACTAAGTCATACTAATACAATTGCACTGAAGCATCTCAACTTTTGTGCACAAAATAATGATCACATAAAACTTTACAAATTCATAACCATCAATCTGGTTATCAATAGCATCTTTGATATGAGGCTGCTGAATAAAATTCACAACCCAGGCCATCCATTCGTTGAATTTTCCTGTTCTTTCTGTATAGGATTATTCCATAATATGATTTAATCATTTCCAGCAGCAATAACAACAATATTTTTGAAAAGTAAAATTGATTATTTTATTGAAGCTAATGCATAAATAAACAGACCAGTAACATTATAGTATAATACACTCTTAACTTTAATAATAATAATAATAATAATAATAATAATAATAATAATAATAATAATAATAATAATAATAATAATAATGAAGAGGAATTTTATTTTATTCAGGTAAAAGCAACAATAAACAGAACACCAAAAGCACAGTACATTTCACTCTTAACTTTAATAATAATAATAATAATAATAATAATAATAATAATAATAATAATAATGACAAAAACTATTTCACTCATGCAAATGCAAAAATGAACAGAACAATAAAAGCACAGTACATTGCACTCTTAACTTAATAATAATAATAATAATAATAATAATAATAATAATAATAATAATAATAATAATAATGAAAGGAAACTATTTTATTCAAGTAAGTGCAAAAATAAACAGAATAATAAAAGGCATTACACTCTTAACATTAATAATAATAATAATAATAATAATAATAATAATAATAATAATAATACTGAAAAGGAAGGTTATTTTATTCAAGTAAATGAGTAAGTAAACAGAACAGATGATGATGATAATAATAATAATAATAATAATAATAATAATAATAATAATAATAATAATAAGAAGAAGAAGAAGAAGAAGAAGAAGAAGAAGAAGAAGAGGCGCAGAAATGTCTCAAAATACGCGACGAAGAAAAACCAAATTTAAAAGAATTTCAATTTAAGCTCCCTGACACGAGAGCGTGTCCGCGCGTACGGGAGCATATTTTCCTCCAAATAGAATCGTACGCACGGCTACGTGCATAGGTGCAATGAACATAAAAACGCAGTTGCAACCTGAATTCAAAAGGGCGGAGACCTCACGCCATGTTACAGGAATGGTCGCAAAGCAAGGAGATTCGTAGAAGAATATATGTATATGTATATGTACATATTTATATGTGTCTGTATAATATAATGCATTATATATATATTTATATATATATATATATATATATATATATATATATATATATATATATATGTATATGTGTGTGTGTGTGTGTGTGTGTGTGTGAGAGAGAGGGAGAGGGAGAGAGAGAGAGGGAGAGAGAGAGAGCAGCTAGCAACCTAATCGCAAATAACGGACGAAAATCTGAGGGGAGAAACGCTCTCTCTCTCTCTCTCTCTCTCTCTCTCTCTCTCTCTCTCTCTCTCTCTCTCTCTAAACTGAGGAAGGTATTTAGCGGGGGGAATTATTAAAACAAACAACAGACGAGCAAAACGACTGCATTATCGATGAACGAGGCGAGCAATTTTTTACATATTTTTTTTTATTCTTCACAAAAACAGATCTCGATCACGATACGTTATCAGCCTGCGCTCCGCTCTTGCGTCGAGCTGATCAACTGAACTGCACGCAGCAGGCTCGCGGGAAGGAAATTGCGAAATACTGCTGTTCGCAATCGCTTTCTTAATTCAGGTCTTTTACAGGTGTTTATTCCCCGTGGCTTTTGAGATGTTGTCGAGAATTTCATGTTGAGCAATTTCTTTTTTTTTTTTAGATTTGCCTCCTTTCATGATTTGTTTCGAGGTACAATTTCGACTTGATCCCAATCTGTAGCATGTATGATAATAATAATAATAATAATAATAATAATAATAATAATAATAATAATAATAATAATAATAATATTGAAGAAGAAGAAGAAGAAGAAGAAGAAGAAGAAGAAGAAGAAGAAGAAGAAGAAGAAGAAGAAGAAGAAGAAGAAGAAGAAAAAGAAGAAGAAGAAGAAGAAGTTTCAAGTTACAATTTCGACTTGGTCCCAATCGGTTCCATGCTTAATAATAATAATAATAATAATAATAATAATAATAATAATAATAATAATAATAATAATAAGAAGAAGAAGAAGAAGAAGAAGAAGAAAAGAAGTAATAATACTTGTCCCAATCAAGAATAATAATAATAATAATAATAATAAGAAGAAGAAGAAGAAGAAGAAGAAGAAGAAGAAGAAGAAGAAGAAGAAGAAGAAGAAGAAGAAGAAGTAAGAAGAAGAAGAAGAAGAAGAAGAAGTGTCAAGTTACAATTTCGACTTGATCCCAGTCGGTTCCATGCTTAATAATAATAATAATAATAATAATAATAATAATAATAATAATAAAAATAATAATAATAATAATAATAATTACAATAATAATTTAATTGGTGAGTTAAAGATACTTTTTTGGTAAAGAAATTATCAGATTTGTGAGGTTCATACATCAGTACTTTGGTGAGGTTAAATTACCAGTACTTTGACTGTTAAGGTTAAATTATCAGTATTTTGTCTGGTGATGTTAAATTATCAGTACTTTGACTGGTAAGGTTAAATTATCAGTATTTTGTCTGGTGATGTTAAATTATCAGTACTTTGTTTGGTGAGGTTAAATCATCAGCAATTTCCTGAGGTTAAATGATCACTACTTTGTTTGGTGAGGTTAAATTATTACTACTTTGGTGAGGTTAAATGACCACTACTTTGTTTGGTACAGTTAAATTATCAGTACTTTGCTTGGTGAGGTTAAATTATCAGTGACAATTATCCAGAAATAATTAAAAAAAGGGCCCAAAAGACCTGTCTTCTTCAGAGTAATGACAGCCATAATAATACCTGTAATATGAATGCTCAATATGCTATAGTGAATTACTATTACCATGCCTGACAAAACGTCAACGAACACTCAAGATCCAATTAAGATTATGAGAAAAAGACCAAATATATGAATTTTTTATTTTCTTATGTAAATACTTTTTACATTGTAAATAACAGTGTAAAAATGCTTTTATATAACAAGGAGAAAAGAGAAGCACGAAGTTCACTTAAAAGAGTCTTTTCCTCATATAAATAATCCTTATTACGACTAACAAGTGTAAATGGTGTCAATGACTAAATGAAATCCCCCGATGCGACGCACTTCCAATTTATCTATTATACTCATTTGTAGTAAATTGCATTTCCTTGTGGATCGCGTTTCCAAATTTTACCAAAATCAGAACAGAAAAATTGAACCTTTGCAATGAATTAATTTCGTATTTTCGGGAAACAAAAAACAGAGACAGGCAAAGTGAAAATCACGCTTCGTAATTTGATTTATAATTAATCTCAGTGAACAGCATACACGTATTCCTCTCTCAAACACGCACTAACAGATATACACATACATACATACATACATATATGTGTATCCATACATAAATTATATATACATAAAAATTATATGTATATGTATATATAAATTATATATATATATATATATAAATATATATATATATATATATATATATATAATTATATACGTGTATATATATATATATATTATATATATATAAATATATTGTATACACACATATATAATTATATATATATATATATATATATATATATAGAGAGAGAGAGAGAGAGAGAGAGAGAGAGAAAGAGAGAGAGAGAGAGAGTTAACCGAACATCCATGTTTCCCATGGTGCTCTTAATGTTTGGGGTATGTTAATTGTATGCAACCATGGCAATGCACTTCAGTCTGATCGACCGCTCATGCTGGGTCGGGCTTTATCACGGATAATATTCATTAACTTTCTTTTTTTTATTTATTTTCTTCTTTAGCAAACATGAGGCAAAAGGGGGGGGGTTTACCACGAAAGGATTGGCTTGGTTACCTGGCAACAGGGCAAGGCTATTGTTTCTGTAATTCTTTAAATGAAAAAAGCTATCAGGGTAATGAGTTATCAATAAAAATGAAAGCAAACTTGGGTAATGAGTCAGTCCTTGAATTTCGTTGGTACAGTTCCCTGGGAGTTTGTTCTTAAGTGAAAGACAGTAATAATAATAATAATAATAATAATAATAATAATAATAATAATAATAATAATAATAATAATAATTATTATTATTAATAATAATAATTATTATTATTATTATTATTATTATTATTATTATTATTCAGAGGGTGAACCCTATTCATTTAGAACAAGCCCACCAAAGGGGCCACTGACTTGAAATTCAAGCTTCCAAAGAATATGGTGCTCATTGGAAAAAAGCAAAAGAAGGTTATGGGAAATACAGAAAGAAGAGATCACTTGTTAAAAAAAAAAGAAAAAACAAATTAACAAATCAATTAATAATGATTTTAGCGAAAAAAAATTGAAGTCCGACGACTCAGGATGAAGAGACCAAAATCGAAAGATGCCTCAAAGAGCCTTGAGTACTCCGAGGATGGCTCACTGTCCGCATGAACATCTTAAGATTGTTAAAATACGACAGAACAAAAGAACGAAATAATAATATTTTCTCTCTTTAAGTAAATTTAGTTTTAATTAATACACAAAACCCGAAGCGTTGAAAATAACGAGAATGAGAAAAAACTTTTGTTTTAACATTTTCTCTTTCTAAGTAAATTTAGTTTTAAACAATGCTGAAGTCCCGAAGCATTCAAAACACTAAGAACGATGAGGAAAAAATTAAATTCATTAAATTCACAGATGACAGAGTCAACAGAAAGCCTGTCTTTCAAAGTGAGCGAAGTGAATATTAAGTATAATTTAAGCAGAACCTCCCAGAGAGTGTAAGGAGACCAGGATAAACAGCAAATGGGGATGCCCCATTCAGTCCTCCTTTCAAGGCTTCTACTTTACTTTACTTCTACGTAATGTACTTCTATCCTTTTTATTTATCAGTGATTTGTTTTATCCTAATAATCCTCTCATTTTTCTGCTTTCACACACCACTGAGATTATTTTGTTTTAATTGTCAGATAATTATTGAGGCACGGGACCTTACGTTTGTTGCGGAATCTGAAGCATTGTAAAACCTGTATAGGCTTTCTAAGTACGTAGAAAGAAGACACAGCTTAATTCAAACGTTACTGAGTCACAAAATCTTTTTGTTGAGAGCAAATTCAGCACCATTTTAATAGTGTTAACCACATTTTTATAAAGGAAAAAGACAATTGGTCTGAAATTTTAGTAATTAATAACGTACACCCCAGATATTTAAGTTATCTTACGTTTCCTATGCCTGAGTATGCATATTTTGTATGCCTAAATCTTGTTCAGAGCAAATTCAGAACCATTATGATATAGTTAACAAGTTTTTATAAAATAAGGAAAAAGCCAATTGGTCTGAAATTTTTGTGACTGACCTATATTCCAGTACGGCCCTCTCTCTCTCTCTCTCTCTCTCTCTCTCTCTCTCTCTCTCTCTCTCTCTCTCTCTCTCTCTCTCTCTTGATTACGACAAATATGAACTCATTACCTATCAAAACAATTAAGGTCAAACTCGCCCCTAATCACCTTGAAAAGTCAAGACCCAAATTACAAGGAACTCTCAATTATCGGCAATCAATTAAACTCCGGCATAGGTTGTTCGATTTGAATCAAACTTTGTGCACTGCATCGAGCTACTTAGGTCCACTCTCTTAATAAAGACGATAAGAATTACGTCTTTTACCAATGAAGAAGATATGCCATCCAATATCGTCGTGAATGGTGACGAAATAGATAAAAACTGGAAATGAATGATTTGATTCGTTTCGTATCTGACGTGGGATTTTTTTTTTTATGCAACTCGAATAAAAAAATGGTAAAAGGCTGCATTCTCTACTTGGGCTTCAGGCGTGTGCATTTTACTTTTCATACCAGGGTTGTAGGTTGGGTTGTAATAATAATAATAATAATAATAATAATAATAATAATAATAATAATAATAATAATAATAATAGCCTTCAGGGTTGTGCATTTTATTTTTCGTACCAAAGTTGTAGTTTGGGTTGTAATAATAATAATAATAATAATAATAATAATAATAATAATAATAATAATAATAATAATAATAATAATAATAGCCTTCAGACTTGTGCATTTTACTTTTCATACCAGAGTTGTAGTTTGGGTTGTAATAATAATAAT